>NW_003526941.1:3504519-3504700 GCF_000181795.1 Trichinella spiralis
TCTATAAATGACACCGCTCTATCAAGCATTTGCAAGTATCTATAAATATCATTGCGTACATGAGAGTATTTTAATTATTATTGTACAATACTGTTTCTGAAAATGAAGAAGGTTTTAATAATACATGTAATTCCCTAGAGGCAGGACTATCGCTTGCTGCGCTTATGAGTAGTTATGTCAA
>NW_003526941.1:3504710-3579366 GCF_000181795.1 Trichinella spiralis
TTTTTTTGCTTTTCTGTGTATTTAGATAGGCGCATGCAAACTTTAGAGGCCATTTATTCGACACGTACGGGTTTATGTGCAGTGAAACTTTCCAGGACCCATTAATTTATCAGGATTTAGCCATATATAACAAAAAAAGGGAAATTTGTGTCAAAAGCCTACTTTCGAAAATCGCAAAAACAGCAAAGGCTATAGCCTTGCTTTTTTGAAAAGTCGAAAATTTTAAGTTGTCGAGAAAATGATTTCAATCGATCAGAAAAAATTAGAAAATCACTACAAACCTGGTCTCACGTTTCATGAATGCGTATTTGCCGAGATATTGCCAAAGATATTGCATGCTGATACGATTTTAGTGGGAGCAACAAGAAGCGCAATAAAATCCGCGCTTTTAATAATATGGAATATAATTCCATTTTATAAATATTTATACAAAAAGTACGACTTATTTCCTCCAAGCAATGTTCGTGATCCTAATAGCATTTGTACCTGAAATTCATTTTTGTAATACAGAAAGCTTCAAATTGAAAAAATTTTAATTACGCAATTTTATTGATTGCAGACAATATAGACACGATAATTAATTAAAATGAACAAAATGAATTTCACTTTTCATGTAGTATTGCATTATTTCCTTCTATAAATGACACCGCTTCTATCAAGCAATTTTGCCAAGTATCTTATTAAATAATCAATTGCGTAACATTGAGAGTATTTTCAATTAATAATTGTACAATACTGTTTCTGAAAATGAAGAAAGATTTTAATAATACATTGTAATTCCCTAGAGGCAGGACTATCGCTTTGCTGCGCTTATGAGTAGTTATGTCAAAAAATTAGAATAAATGTGAAGCGAGTGCGCATTACTTTTTCTTAAATTGTTAATTTGTTTTATTTTCAACCATTGATATTGATAACTTTGACAAAATACAATATTTCAAGCTTATTTGCATACGCGTCATTTCATTATGGTGAACTAACCGAAAACTGAATCAAACAGCCACATTGTTGGTACCGTTGAGATGCTCAATGAATAATTAAGATCGTGAACAGCATAAAATTCAATAAAATGATCGTTTTTTCATTTCGTCAAACATATTCCAAATCATACGATAGGCACTCAGGTATTAATAAGTACTGACAGTCACAGCTGGAAAAATTCCAATCTAATGGTAGAATAAATGAGATACTCTCATAGGAAAATAATAAATAGAAGATTTTGTGCACACTTCAAGTTGTCCCGAAACAACTTTTCAAAATTTATTCCAAATGGACGGAAAATGAAGAAAAATCGACTTGCCCAAAACAAAGAAATAATGCACAAAAGTGTGCAATTTCGACGAATACCTCACTAAAGTGACGAAAATGCTTCCATTACTAAAATTCAAGCATCTTGGTTTCGTTTCTAGAGAGTATCAGTTTCGCTTCTTTCATGTGTATTAAGATAGGCGCATGCAAACTTTAGAGCCAATTTATTCAACAAGTACCGGTTAGTTTGCTTTGGAATTTTCAAAAACTCTCTAATTTATCAAACTTTAGCGAAGTATAACAAAAAAAGCTAACTTTTGGAAATAAGCCTACTTTCGAAAATCGCAAAAACAGCAATTGCTGTAGCGTTGCTTTTTTAGAAAAATCGTAAATTTCAATTTCTTCAAAAAACAACTTTTTTCATCAAAAAAAATTTATAGAATCACGACGAACCTGGTTTCACGTTGCATGAAAGCGTATTCAGCAATATATTGCCAAAAAAGATTAGTGATTTAGCGGTTTTAGTGGGAACGTCGTAGTTGGAACCGAAACCTAAGTGCTTTCTAATACATCTTGTAATTGCATTTAATTAGTATTTACGTTGGAATTTCAACTAATATCCACGAGCAAATGTTGCTGATTTTAATAGCATTTGTACCTGAGTTTCTTTTTTGTAGTACAGGAATTTTTGAATTGTAGGTGTTTTGTGTATGCAATATTGTTCCCTTCGTTTTATCGAGAATTGAGAATGATATAGAATTAAATGAGGTGGCGTGAAATTGTAATATGTGTAATCAACTGCTGTAGTTTATTGTTTCCATATATAAGAAAATCTTTTGGGAAAGAAATTCTTTCAAATTGATCGAAGTAGCCAAAAATGTAGAAAACGCAAAAAACAAAAAGTGAAAAACGCAAAATATTGCATGTGGTTGCAATTTTCCACGAGCAGTGTTTAGATGTGCCAAAACGTTATCGTTTGCTAAAACTCAGACATCGCGGTTCCGTTTGAATATAGTTTCAGTGTGTCAACTTTGCCATGTATTAGGTTGGGCAATGTGCAACCTTTAGAGGCCATTGGTATCGATAGAACGGTGTAGGTTTCGATGAGACTTTGCACAACAGTCTTATTTAGATATGTCTGCGCGAAAATGTAAAAATGGCTATGAAAATATTTTGACATCAGAAAAACCGCTAACCCTATTTCGTAGTTTTCGATGAAAATTAGTTTCACACGTTAGTATGGCATAATGGATTTATTCTCCTACGTAAATGGAGGAATTGAGTTTTCAACTTTGCTCAGATTAATCTAGCCCTTTATTTATGCTCTTTTGGTTTTCCACATTTTGTCTATGTATTACATACTTCAGACTGTTATCTGTTCACAATACAACAAGCTTATACAATGCATCTTGCGTCATTTTGTTTTTGAATTAACATTGAATTAATCATCAGACAAAAACAACAAGTGAAATCTCTAAATACTATCAAAACTAAAATATAATAATATGAAACACAAATTTAATGGATCATTTAATAATTTAATGAGTAAATTTGAACTAAGCGTTAGATAAAAACATAAAACTTAATATTTTCAAAATATTACAACCCATGAAAACAATTGCAAATAACGATTTTGATGCGTCAATGACCAAACACTGCATCAATTCACATCTTAACCATACAGATCTGTCCTTAACTTAATTAAATTAAGGAATAACGTTACCTATTCAAAGTATCTGTAGGCAAAATGTACAGGTTGTGTAACCGCACATACCTTTCGTATTTAGTTTTGCATCCAGTTGTCCGTGTCCTCATTCGTCATGTCTATAAAAATGCAAACCATTAAATCAGATGTTCAACCTAACATGCAGGATATGTCACAAATAACTGAAATTTCAAAAATGACAAGCAGCTTTTTCAATTGAATGCGAATTTCTCATCATAAGTACATCAACTTTCAAAAATAATACAAAGAAGAAACAAAATTAAATTTTTCTCATAAATTTAAATCAAATCTAAAATGCAATAATAAACGAAGAGTACGTTATCTACTGCTACGGTGAGAAAAGCAACCAAGAACATTGTTATTGGAAACAGATGAGTTTCAATGAGAACTGATTCAAGTGTCAGATAATGAAACTAATGTACCATTATTCGATTTAACTCGACAGCAGGACTACTCAAAGTTGTTTCTTTAACATTTTTCACTAATTTCAAATGAAACTTTCAATTTGAAATAATAAAAGCAATCGTAATTTTAATAATACATTAAACATATATTATGTTATGTCTCAGACTCTGTTTGACATTCCTCAGACAAAAATTACCATTTTGTTGATTTCTTTCACGCATCGATGCCATCTGGAGATAACAAAAAAACTTTCAGATGAAGGGGAAAATGCTTATTATCACAAATAGCAAATAGCAACGAAACAAAGCCTAACACAACCACAAACACCAATCATTTGAAAAGAGAACTTCATTCTGAATATATTGGTATTCTGGCCTCCGTCACAATGGAAAATAGTACTGAGTAGCCGCCGGTAGCAGTGACCATTTCTCTTATGCCGCCGGAACGTCTCGCTTTCAATATATTGGCATTAGTAACCGACAAATGTATTATTGTGCTACACCACTCAGCCCTGCGGATATAACGCGTCCTGTAAGTTATTTTTCGTCGCAGATGAAATCTGCGGCTTTTATGGTCCCCAGATTTCTCTTCTTTTGTGGTCAGTGCTCTGTATTTGATTGGAAATGTGTTGTTTAAAAATGAAGAAATGTTGGCCTCTCTTGAAACTTATTGTGCAACAACTTACTGCATCGATCTAACCATCATCGGCATCATCATCATTATCATTATTATTGTGCTCATTATTTGAATGTACATTTTTGCAGTACTGCTCTGCACTGAACTTGGTCTTTTTTTTCTTGTTTTTATTTTAAATATCACATTTCAAGCACTCTCAGTTGCCAGTTCAGTACAACACATAAACCAATTTAAATATTTAAAGAATAACATGAAAAATTACAGGGCATGGTCAATGTTATACAACAAGAATAATGACAACATGATTTAGGCACTCCGCTAAAATTCATCTGTTTATAGCACTGCAGCCGCATTTGTATCGAAAATCGCTGAACTACAGTAAATGAACTTTTTCACATGTCGTATTGCCTAAACACTGTTATTTTATTATTTATTAATTCAAAAACTCTTATTTTTCATCTGCAAAACAACTGTTACCACTAAATGAAATATTTTTCTAATTGGAATGATTGATAATCAATCACCATTTTTTTCACAAATGAAATTACAAATGACATGTATTACAAGGTATGGAACATGAAATGGTCAAACTTGAAATGCAATATTCTTATATATATGAATTAATCTGAAATACATTACAATAGCTACTGAACACCAACAAAATGCTGAATAACTTACATCCGAAATTGAAATTGTGCAAATACTTAATTTCCAATGATTTTACGGTAATTAAAAATAAAAGATAAAAGGTAAAAAAACATTCTCACCTGAATTTGAATAAGCAGCAAAGTTTATTGTATGTAAACACAAATCAGCCATAAGTAAAGTATTATTGCTCACGACCGACAATGGAGCTTTTGATGAATAAGGAAAAGAAGTCATTCAGCTGAAATGCTATCTGCTAGAAAAAGCTAAAAGCGTAGATACACGTCGATACAGATACACCATCATGCAGCAAATGTGTGTTCACTTTAACATATGCAAATCCTGAAATAAAATTACAGCAACTGCCAACAAACGCTGTTGCCGCTATCTACCTCTAAGTTAGCTTTAAAAAAATTCGCTATTTAATTTTGAAAATGACAAATTGAAAAATTGTCAAGCAAAACATTCACATGCTTTATCAATGTTAGCTGCCGATGCCGATATTTTTAACGTATTTCGCAATAATAATAATGAGAAGAGTTATATTTTGAAAAAGGAGAAATAATGAAACTTATAAAATAACAAAAATTACATTATTTTTAAATCAGTCTTAAGTATGTATAATCAAGTAATTTCATATAATGGTGTATCATTGTTATTCACGTTCTCTAACAAATCATTGTTCAGTGAATATGGAAAGCAAATTGAAAATTGCATTCTTCAATTATTCTTCAAAGTCAGCAGAATAGAAATAAGAAATGAAATTATAGTCGTAAAAGTGAAATTACAGTTTCAAATTTTCTTTTCAAATTGTCAGCAAATGTGAAGAAGGTCAAAAAGTGATAATATTTTAAAAAGTAAGATAAAAAAAGTAAATTTTTGATACTACGGATGAATTCACAGATTTGGTGGCTCACATCGCAAACATTGAACCATGTCGTTGCTGAATCGCTCAATCTGCACCGTACTTTCGTAGACGTTGTAGCGCCGGCGAAGTGTAGAAGTGGCATTTTTCAAAAGTTCTTGTGCATTGCAATCGTTGTTGACGGCCAAGTGAACAGACAGGGCTATTTTATCCATAGTTAGCGACCAAATGTGCAAATCGTGAACTTTTTCAACACCTTCAATTGATCTCAACGTGCTAAATACCTCGTTGAAACTTATGCTGCGTGGCGAACCTACAAGTAAAATAAAATAATACTACTGAATTCAAAAAAATTTGAACAAATATGCTCTGATGATGCTTAATCACTTCATGATTAAATGAATCACAGTCGTTTATGACTGAAGCTTTATCAAAACAACAATTTTATCAAATAATAATTTTTCCCTTCAGCAGGGTAAATATTTGAAATTTGCTCAATGCAATTGTCAACATAGTTGGAACTGTCAACATGTTAAATTGTTTTTTCTCCTTTTTATTGATTTTGCCCAACAACCTGAAAATCAATTTTCTTATCATCTTATTTATTCAGTAAATCAATCAGTATGCAAATGAAATAACTTTCAACGTAAAATCGAAGCTCAACGTTCTTCACTTCCGTTTATGATGTTTTCATCAATTGCAATGTGTTCATTAATTTCATCAATGACAAAGAAAACTTTCTTACCTTCCATCAGCACATTGAGAACATCTTTCACAATGTTTACAGTTGTTATTAGGACCAATACCGAAAAGATAAATGTGCATATTGGGTCGACAATTGTTAAGTCAGGCTAAAATAACAAAAAATATTCTTTCATTATCATTGAGAATAATCAACTTTTCTCAATTAATTTGGGTAACAAATATTCTTGAGCATATTTCAGGTGAGAATCATTCTCATTTCAGTAAAGTAATACAAATAAATGATTAAACAACTTATGAAAATTCAAAAATAATACAATTAGAAAAAAGTGCTTTTACATTTTAATTAAATGCACATATATATATATATATATACATGCTTATGCGTATTTAAAAAGTTCTTTTTACTTACTTTATAATAAATTACAAAAGCCGCTGCCAGCACTCCAACACTTTGGCAAAAATCACCCAAAACATGTATGAATGCCGCTCGGACGTTAATATTTTTTGACTCTTTAATGTTCGATTTCAAATGATTCGCCGATGATGCCGAATTGTGCGAATGTCCGTGACCACCCAAACAATGCAAAACTGAAGCCATTCTACAACAGCAATAATAGTGATAATGATAATATGATTATTACAAAAAACCAAAAAAAAATCCCTTCTTATCAATTGACAAAAAACCGATTATTAAATATTATTCAACTTGCATTAAATTGACAAGAACACCAACAGCTGCAGTGATCATCATCACTTTGGCGTCAATGTCGAAGGTTCTGTAAATCAGGCGTTCAATGGCAATGTAAACCAAAATTCCGGTGATTACCCAAATCAGAATTACTGAAACCAATGCACCCAAAACTTCTTTAATGAAAACTATATATAATGATGAAGGACATTAGCACAGTTTCAAAAAGGTACCGGCTCTGTGCCAGCCGAAGCTCATCCGTCTGGTTGCTGGCCTCGAGGCGACGTACATTGAGAACAATGAAATCAGAAAGCTTGCCAAATCGGTAAGCAGATGAGCCGCGTCGGTCATGATCGCCAAACTGCCAGCAAAATAACCGCCTTTAATTAAAATTATTCTCAATCATTCGTTCAATCGATTATTGTGCTCTGTTTCCATGTTACCAATAATTTCCGCTGCCATGAAGAAAAAACAAAGAAAAATGGAGATGAGCAACACTCGCTTATCTCTGCTGTTGGTGGAATAAATTTTTCTGCTTCCATTGTGACAATGATTGCTAACGTCGCTGTCATTTTCTTCTGTGGATTTTGATTCAGAATCCGATGAGAGACATTTGCTTCCATTGTTGTTGTTGTTGTTGTTGTTGTTGTTGCTGTTGTTGTGGTGGTGGTTCAACACTACCGTCGGTGCTGGATTTTGATAACAGGAACAAATGTGCGACGAAGAGGACTGATAATCCGGAAAGTAGCTGTGCTTACAATCGCTATTTTTCATTTCGATCATCTTTTCACAAGGTCTGCTAAATTGTTAAAATTGTAAAGAAAAGAGAGAGAGAGAGAGAGAGAGAGAGAGAGTAACAATTCGTTCTCATTATTCTTTTGCTTCATTTTTCAAAACCTACCTGAACTTCAACGCTGCTGCACTCTGTCGATAAATTGGTACTTTTTCTTGTTCAAACGAATAATTGTCCACCATAACCACCAAAAGTGAAAATTTAAATTTCAATTTTCAAAAACCTTCATATATAACCGTTCGTTGAACAACAAGTGACAGAATACAGCGAAATCAGTAATAAAACACCGTTCAATCCAGGAAGAAGCCACAAGGGAAGTTCCCAACGAAAGAGCAAACACTGATTGCACTAATCAGCGTTTTCCAAACTCACCCATCATTAACTGTGATAAGATAAGCATGCTAACGTACGTCGGCATCACTGATTAAACGTATTTTTCGAATGTTTTTACTATGAAGAAAAATGCAACAATTCTCTGAAATATTATTAAAAAGCAGATTAAATTTATTCTATTTTTCAACATGAAATAGTTTTCCAAATTATAAAACAAATAAACAGTTATCATTATCAATAACTGTAAAAAACAACTTCAACTCAAACTTTATTTCTGTTCTATTAACTTGCCTTCCTGAACCACTATCAAAAACTTATTTAATTGGAAAAAATAATTTTTTTCATTAAAAATTCAAACTGAACAAATGAAATCATATTTTAGCAAAAAAGAACTGAAGCGAACATAGTTAAACTTGAAAATATTTTACTGTACTTCGTGTTTTGTAAAAAATAAAATTAACAACTTTCATCAAATATTCATAATTTCCTCACCTGATTGTTTCGTGTATGTCCGAATTAGCATTAACATCAGATAATAACCACCATTGTGTGCCGACTGGCATTGTGAGTCTGGACGATGTTTTACATGGCGGCTTGCCAGTTGGATCTATCGCTGTAATCGAGCACAATTTGGTCGACGGTGCTGTAGTGAAAGAAATAAAAAGAACACTTTTCAAGCAGAACAGTTTGAACAGTCAGGCTACATATCATGCAGGTATGTTTGAAAAGACTGACGACATATGCCGTATGTGTGGGAAAGTAGAAGTTGCAGAAGTAGGTTTTAAGCGATGCTTCAAACTGGACACTAGTTTTGATGGTGATAATATTTCAATGCTTCTGGATGATCTGAAAAGCATATGCAGTAGCTCAATTCACGTTCCGAACAATTCGAATAGTAAAGTATTGCGCATTTTGATCGAAAACGCCAATTCGCTGATATGGTGTGATCCGGATCAAATAGATGCATACATGATACGCTTGCGTGCCATTGTCAGACGAAGTTACGCCGTATGTTTCATGTTTTGTCCAATTTCTCAAAATTCTCCTGAAGAAAATGTGCATTATTTCGCAGATGTAGTTCTTTCATTGGATGAACCTTCAACATTTGATAACAATCCTTATTTTTCTCAATATGCGGCCATTCTGACAGTCAAAAAGCTGTACAGCATTAATGCTGTAAGTCAACGCTTTAACAATTTTTCACGCTATGGTGTAAAGCGTAAAGGAAACAAAATTTCCATCGAAGAACTATCAATGCCTCCACTACTTTCAGAAATAAATATTCCTTGTTTTTCAAATGTAGATTTTTGAAAAGTAAAAAATATCAGTGAAATGAATTTTTCTTCTAACAAAAAGATGACAATAGATAGTTGGCGTTAAATTAAAACCAACACAACTTCAATACAGAGTAACGAAAAGCTGTGAGCATCAATCAAAATTGCTTAAACTGTTGAAGAAATTAAGCATTTTAATGAATTCAATGTTCATCAAATAGTAGTGTTTCACTCGTAGCTGTTAAAAATTGACTTTTATCCAAAATTAATTTGTCTAACACTAAACTTATTCCAATCTGACAACAATTAATTCCTACACGACTTTGAGCATACCATAGTACAGTACATCTTTTGTATACTGTAAGATGTTAAAATAAAATAGGTAGATGATTGTGTCGAATTATTTATTTTTTCCTGCAAATATAATTAATTTGCGCAACATTCAAACAGTTTGTTTATTTTTTAAATTTAATTTTAATTATTTTATGTGAATTAATTTGCTGTTTTCCTAAGTAATTCACAAATCCTTAATTTGCTTTAATATTGTATTTTGCCAGAATATACTGCAGAATCTGTTGAAATATTCTTCAGGCAATGAGTGAAATTTTGATATCACAAAAATAGCATAAAAATGTGTTCAAGAAAAATGTCGCATATTTAAATGATTGTAAGAAAGGGACAATTTTGTAATTGTTCTATTTCCATGCGAGTGTAGCTGTGAAATGATGAAGAAAGAAAATGCACTATACCAAGTATATAATGCCCCTCCTGATGTTGAGACGTACAATTCAAGAGTACCTTACCTGGTTGACGCTGTGATACACCGGAGCAGCAGTAGATGGAAAATTGGCAAAAGTGACTGTGCGAAAAATTCGAACGTTATCCTTTCATCATCGTTGAATAATAATAAATCTGATATACAAGCTATTTGTTCAGAGGAGAAGATAGATTCACCTGAAAAATTCGACAACAGTTCCTCGTTAAGTGATTTGAAGTTAAACGAAAATAACAGCAGTGAAAATATTTCCAACTTGCACGACGATTTTAAAAATTTGGAAGAAGAGTACAAAAAATTGCTTCACAAGTATGAATTATGTGAAAAACAACTCCAATATCAAACAAAGGTATCGATCATTTTTCTCAAAAGAATAAAATTTAAATTATTTAATGTTAGAAGTGAAAATTTCGTTCAAAAGTATGTATATACAGTAGTGTAATTTAACAGGTTAATGATGAGCTGAAGAATTTACTGGTTGCTTCTGTTGGGAATGAATTCCATACAAAAGTAGGCTTGTTAATGGAAGAGAAAGTGCGACTTGTTGAAAATGTATCCCAGTACTTCGATCAGCTGAAAAAAGAGCGCGAAATACAGGAAAAGTTAGCTGCTCAGAGGGATGTATGGAGATCGAAATTTTTGTCAAGTTGGTAAAAAAAGAAGTATTCTTCCCAGCATCTTGATACGTACATTTTCAAATTTAGTGTCATCGTCGATAAGTTAACGAATGTGAAGCAATCTTTGTTGAAAAAATGCCAACAACAGTACCGAATAATTGGACAACTGATGCAAGATCGTACTTGTCATTCTTCTGTACTACTTGAAACGTTTTCGTATGCTAGTTTTCATAGAATTATTGATCATTTATAAAATAGATAAATCAAGAAATAAATACTCATTTGTTCAGCATATTGCAAGATTTAAATGCGAAGAAAAATCCCGAGTGGAGTTTGGTTCGTAATACAAAATCTTTGACAATGGATGACCTTCTAAGCGACTGTCGCACTCTGGCAGATGCTTTGCACACTCGTTTAATTGATCGACCTATCATTCGAAACAATGATACATCATATTTATACATTGAAACAGAGCATGAACAACAAGCTAAAGAGGTAAATTGCAAAAATTTTAATTTTTTTCCTTGTTATTGCACAAATGGAATTTCTCAGCATTGTAAGTTTTATTCCTTACCTTACTATGTAGATTCTTTCATGCGATATTAAAGCCACAGTCGGCGACGAGAACTCTGATTGTCTAGACGCTTTAGCCTCTATTGCGGAAAGACAAGGTGAAATGTGCTTTTCGACATTGAGCACATCCGATGCTTTGATCCGTTGTTGCAAAAGGTGCAAAGGTGTTGTGCAGTATCTTTAAATGTTAATTTTCTTGTTAATGTTTTTTTTCTTTCAATTTTCGTTGACTTATATATATATATATATATTGTTGAGTAAAATATAAACAGCAGCATATGCGTATGTATTGCATTTTTATAAAACGAAAATTCGATGAAATTGGAAAGTAACATTTAAAAATAAAAATGAACAATTTCAAACGTTTTCAACAATAAATGCAAAAAGTACATAATGCACAAATAATAATATTATCAACAACAATGTGGAAGTATTTTTCACTGTATTTATCTTGTTCATTTCTCTCAATCAGAAGACGCAACTTCGGCAAAAGAAGTTTCCATCGTTTGGTTGACTGCATAACTGATGGTGCAAGAATTCAAAATGCTTACATAAATTATTCAACATTAATAAATACGACGACAATGACGAACAGAAAATTATTCGGAAAGTAATGGCGGTTCGTCGTCGCTTTTCAGTTGCAGCACAAAATAATCCACATCTGAATGCTTGGACAACGATGTCAAAAGAAACGTGGTCAGCAAGCAGACGGCCAACAGCGCCGTACAAAGAACTAACAGTAGCCAATTTCCGTAATAATCATGACTGTGCAAAAAGAGCAGCGCTCCAATGGCGATAATATTTAACGGAACTCGAAACAGAGCTAACAACACTGGCCTAGCTTCTGCTGGCAGTACATCTTTCTGTTGTCGTTGCATGACCGGAAAATACAAACCTACTCCTGTCTGATATAAGCAAAGCGTAAGAAGTAAAATTTTGTATTTGACACCGCTAGTTTGACCTGGATAACCAACCAATACAGAAAAACCCATCCCGGCAAGGCTGCACGCAGTAGCAATGGATAATAAATTAGATATCGACAAATGAGTGCTCAACCGACGGTAAAAAATTGTTCCCAACAAAGTTGAAGCCATGAAACAAGCATAAATGTTACCAAAACTGGGACTATAATTTGCGTCTGGATTCAACTGAATAAATATTGGCGTCCACATGAATATAAAAAGATAAAATGAACCTTCGTACAGCGACTGTATAATGCAAACGATTAAAGCGTTTGGCCGTCGTAATAAAATTCTCTTCGCGCGTATCAAATCATTCCAAAGATGATTTCCGCTACGCATCTCTTGACGATTTGGTGCCCATTTGCAAAATATCCATATTATAGCCACGCTCAATATCGGTACGCATAGAAGAAACGGAAATACGGTCGTTTCGAAAACTTTTTCCGTAAACTGCGCAACATAGCCTAGAAACAAATTGAAAATTATTAATCACTGAGATGTTCAAAATTTTTAACATACTTTAACAAGTAGAACGTCTACTCAAATACGCACCGAAAGTAATTAGGCTGCACTGCAAATGTTTACTTGACAATCATTTTCTTACAGTTACAATCCCTTCCTCATTAACCCTTTTAATGAACATATGCATTTAAATAATTGTAAAAAATACCATTAATTTAAATAATAATGAATATGCAAATCAACGTATGATGAGTGGAACTTTAAAACTGTTTTGACAATAATCATGTATTAAATCAACTTGTCTACTGAAAATAAAGTTGTTACCCCGAGAATTTTTCAAAATTGCAATTTATTATCATTTGAAAGGTTTATTTTCACTACAATATATTCATCGCAAACTGCTCTGCTAAGAAAGCAAAAAATTAAAATAAATAAATAGCCACAAATATATTCTGTTACCAAATCAAATATGAATACAAAAATTTTGAACATTCATATCTACTTATGTTCAAGTATGCATGTGAAATAAAAATGAAAACACAATATTCAACTAGACTAACATAACATAACATAACAGACTTTATGAATTATAAAATCAAGGTCTGCTTACCGGCAATTATGGAAAAAATGATACTGCGGACGAACACATAACGAAATGTGATGGCCACCCATTCTTTAGGAAAATCATATCGATTCAAATGTTCATGTAAATACCATTCTTGAAACGGTGCCAAAAGCATAGTAGCAGCAACACCATCAAAAATTCGACTCCACATCAGAACGTAATAATTAGAACTTGCTTTCAAAAAGCATGATCCACTCGTCAGCACACAACAGACACAACACACAACGCGACGTTCAAACTTTTGCAAAATGTAATTGATAAACAGTCCGCAGATTAAATTTGTGAACAAACCAACCGCGTACAACAATGCAATATCTGATTCTTTGTACCCGTACGTTGCAAATAAATAATATATATAAGGTGCTTGAAGACTGTCAGCAAAGAGGACAATCAGGTGCCCGAATGCATAAACGCGCTGGAACTTTGTAAAATCTGCATTAGTGATGCTAAATGAAGGTGCCGACCGCCCGAACATACGGACACCTCTTCGCCACAAAGACAAAATGCCCGAAACAGTAACAATCAATACAGTGATAAGAAAAATAAAAAAATCCATCACTGTTACAACGCTTCGTGAACTTTTCACTGCAAAACATTACCCGCACGCAAATACAGAAAGTAAAAGATGCACAGGTGCAAATTATGGCAAGTAAAGTAAATTTTTTTAACTGATCAAGAAAAACAATTTTTTAATATT
Source organism: Trichinella spiralis (assembly GCF_000181795.1). NCBI lineage: Eukaryota > Metazoa > Nematoda > Enoplea > Trichinellida > Trichinellidae > Trichinella > Trichinella spiralis. The sequence continues at coordinate 3,518,737 of NW_003526941.1, forward strand.
TAATTCTATTTAGTCAATTAAATAAAATTTGATATTAAATATAAACTCTAAACGACTGTTAAACAGATTTCTTTTTATAAAATAAGCTTTTGTGAGCATGAAATTTGTACTTTGCAATAACTTAGTTATAAAACGTCATAAATGATTCCGTATGAATGCACATAAATTAAAAATTGCATTAACCTCAATTAATTTCACAAATTTTTCCCGATTTAACGACTACGTGAAATTAAAATTAATGATTATCATCAGTGAAAATGTAAAATATAATAACCTCATCAAATAATAGCATAATAATATTTACTACTATTCATCAAAATTTCGAGTATCATTCTAAATTATTGTTATTATAATTGTATAAATATTTAAAACACGAACAACTTCAATGCAGTGTCGATTTTTCTCACAAATGAAAAAGAAAACAAACCAACAACAAGAAGCTTTTAGAACTGTATAAATATATCGAAACATTATTGCTCTGCTTCTTCTGACTGCCCTATTCTCAAAATTTCCCCCTAATATTTCATCCATTTGTCTACTTTGCATCGATGAATCATAAAAGCTGGAGATATCCATGCTGCACAACCGCATCGACTCCCACTCCAGATGAATGAACCCAACTTGCTTCCACATTTCGGACAGTTGATCTGAAAATGAAGTACAAAATTTAATTTGTAACCAAAAATTTCCATTAAAAAACCAGACTAACTGATGTATATATGTTTATTCAATTATTTACTTTGCCTTCATACTGTAAAATACTTTCTGCCATCCACTTCACAGGCAAAATGAAATCAATATCTGCACAATCGTCATCTGGCTTTTTCTTATCATGTTCCAATAATGACTGCTGAGTGTAAAGACAACGACGGCATTTACGGCATGTGTACAACGTTTTCGGGCAGTTTGTTGAATTTGCCGGTGAAAATTCATCTGGATCTGGTGAAATTATTTCAGAAATCGTCGATTTTGTCAAACCTTAAAAAATGCTTTAATTCTCCTTTAAATATTCAAAATTATTGAGAAACGAAAGAAACACGCATTCTATAACTTTGTCAAGTACTGTAAAAAGTATTTTGAATAGAGTCAGTTATATTACCGCCCTCATGGAGTTTTCTCCATTTTCCCAATGCTAGCAATTTGTACTCCGGTCGATTGCGATCCACTTGCCAACCGAATTTGAAAAAAAGGTTCAACTGCTTCATGAAACCCATATTGGGACTAAATAACAAAAAATGTATAAAAACAATTAATAAAATAAATGAAAAAGAATAGAAAAAAAAACACTCACTAGACTATACTTCGAACCGCTTGAATACGAAGCAGAGCTTCATTTTCATCAATGCTGTACTTCTTCATCAAATATGCTGCCACAACAGTAGCACTGCGAGATATGCCTTCTTGGCTGAAAAAAAATAAATAAATAATTTATCAGATAAAAAATAAAAATTGAAAAAACTGCATACCAATGGACCAAAATGTTTTCCTTTGATCGAATGGCCGATTCGATGAATTCAATGCAACGATCAAAATCATCCATCAAATTCCATTCCGGAAGATCTTTCGCTATTACAAATAAATATGTTATAGATTGATAACGGATTTCCGGTGGAAACATGTCGACTGTAAGAACTCGACTGATGAAATAATCTCGTAAACGACGTATATCGACCGCTTCGTTAACCGCTCCAATATACAAACCAGGCTCAATGCAATGCATCTGAAAATATCAATTTAGAAATAATTGACAATTTCGAAACAAAATGCATTTAATGCACTGAAATTTTGTACAGTTTCAAAAATAACATACATTTAGATAAAAAACGTGTGAAGTTTTTAATTTCGTTCTAAACACAAAAGACTGACGACAACAACAACAGAGAGAAGCATATTTTTTTATCTGCATCAAGAAGCATACTTTTACAGCCTACCATTTCTACTAGTAGAATACGGAATCAGAAAAGTTATAAAAAACCACAATCGGAAAATGTAAAGCAAGAAAGCAACACGAATCAACTGCATCAAGCAAATATGTCGACGGTCGACGAAGAATGAAATAAATCATACTCTTGACTTCCATTCAGCTGGTTGTAATCTTGCTAAAATTTGAAAATTGCATATTAATCTCTTTTTTCTTGTTTATCACATCGCATACATACCTGCTGATGTTGTAAATCTGTAGTGAATAGTTTCGCTATCGGCAAACACCACTGCGGCATTGTCTCAACCAAAGACGGCTTGGCATGAGTAAGTAACGGTTTCAAAAATCTAAACAAAAAAAATATTATTTTATTACAAAACTAAAATTGCACATATTGTACAACAATTACTCACTTATTATCAAAATCGTACCATTTTTGAGGTAACAAAGATTTATCCCACCGATTATGAGAATGAGGAGACAACATACCCTAAACAAAAACAAATATACAATTAAAATAACCTATAACTGCAAGCCAACCTGATCCAGTGCAGCTGAACTTTGGTCACAGCATCTAAATAACATTAACAAGTTAAAAATAAAATCATTGGAGCAAAACAAAACAGTTAACAGTTACTTGATTTTCAACCATTCAATAATTTGAACCGTCAAACCACCATTAAATAACACTGTAAATATCACAATCAATGATGTAGTTGAATAAATAATACGCATCTGTGGAGAAGATGTGTTCCGTATTGCAAGAGCGAAAGCCATAGCTCCGCGCAAACCTAATCAAAGGAAAATTTTAATCAATACGGCAATATCAATATATAATATAAAATAACAAACTACCTGCAAAGAATAACATGTGCTGGTGTTTCATTGGAATCGGCGGGCGACGTCCCACATTCAAGATAGCCGTCAGTGGATAAATCATAATCAAACGACCAATAAAAATTGCAATCTAGCAAAAAAACTGGCGATGTGTTGGCAAAAATGATTGCCAAAAATAAACTTACAAATGCTCCCAAAATAAACCATATGTTAAAGAGATGCGCTTGAGAAGTAAACAATGATACACCAATGTATGTGAAAATAAAATTTTCCGACAGAAACGTCAGCACTTCAAAAAACTAGAAAAAACTTCGTTTTAGCTCATACTGTTTTACAAAATTTAAACAACGTAAAAGCAGTACTTGTTTAGTTCGCATTTTTGAATCTGACGACAAATTATTGAACGTATAATGTGCTTGGCATATACCACAAAAAAGCACCGACACGATACCTATATAAAAGTATTTTAAAAATTTACCTAATTAATTAAATTTAGCCCAATGTTTTACCCGTCATGTGCGCCGCTTCAGAAATAAGAAATGATAAATAGCTCATCAAAATAAATAACGTCGCTTCAAGCAAAGGATATTGTGATATTTTTGTAAATTTCATAAACAAAGAAGCCAAGCAACCGACAAGTGAGCCAATGCCCATCGAACCAAAGAATACACCAAAAAAATGACCAAAACTATTTAACAAAGCTCGACCATCAAAAAGCAATGCTTCGCTACCAGGAGAAGGTGAATGACGTTCAATAGTTCTAAAGTAAAACAAATACTGGATTGAAATTATTCAAAATAAAATTAATTAATTAATTAATATTAATATATAAAAAAATTACTGGGAAAGTACAATAGCAACAGCATCATTGAGCGCACTTTCACCAAACACCAATGCGAATAAATCACTGTCCACTTTCAAATCGTTAAATATAGCTAATACCGTGACTATAAAAACAAATATTTATAAAACATCTTAAAATGCACTATATTCTTTCAGATTATTACAAAAACACAATGCTATTCGGAAATTGAAGTGAATAAAAAAATACTTGGATCAGTGGCAGAAATTACTGCCCCAAAAAGAAATGTCTCGCTCAAGCTAAACGGTAGACGAACGAAGGATGTAAAACCATACATGACAAGCCTAGAATAAATTTTACTCATTAATAAAAATAATTACATTCACAAGCAGTATTTAACGTAAAAAAAATAAATTTGTTTATTTAAAAAATAATAATCACATACCCAACCACTACAACAGAAAGAGAAGTTCCACATACAGCATACATCAATATAGAACCAATGTTTCGAAAAAAGTGACCTTTTTTCAAACTGTATCCAGCATTAAAAATAATCGGAGGAAGTAAAATATTAAAAAATATTTCTGAGTCAAAAGTTGCCTAAATAAGTTGAATACGCATTCAGTAAAACTTAAAAAGCAATAATAAGTTGCAAATACCTTTTCTTCTAGCAAACCTTCTTTGAAAACGTTAACGTTGCTATCAAACTTGTATCTTAACAAAATTGACTGATTTTCCTTGGATATTCCATCATAATACGGCACACTTAATCGAAGAAAATCTGGAGGCAAATCAACATCTGCTGTGGTGTTCCAAAGTTGCACATCAGCAGTGATGGCTCCGCTAGAGTTTCCATTAGTACATAATTTAATTATTAGACCAACAATCAAACCTAAAAAAGAAAATGCACCCTTCATAAAAAACCATACTAATAAATAAATAAATACAGTAAGAAACAATACTGGCCTCATAATAAAAATAACTTGTTACAAAACTAGATATTAAAATGAATCATCAATAAAAATACACTCCAACCATTAAATAAACAATAAAAATTCATCTATTCAAAATCAAGACATTCATCAGTAAGCAAATATGTTTTCAAACTGAGAAATATTTTCCGTGCCTAATAAGTATAATCATAAATTCATCAAATAACACACGCTTATTAAAAAATTATAAAATACACTAATACAACTGTATACATGCTGTACATAATGACAATATTTATAAATAAAGCAAAACATTTACGTATGACGTTAATAAAATTCTATAACTAAACAAATGTGAAGATACCCTTTCCACTATTAAACAATATCACAATTCTAATTTGATGTTGAAGCGAAAGCAAATAAACAACTTGCCGTATATTAATGTTAAGCCCGTTTCGTGAACGAACCGTAATCGGCGATGCTTAAAAATCCAAATGGTTAGGACGGTCATTATCATTAAAATGGTGTAAAGCATCAAATTCAACGTGTCCACTTGATGGAGTGCAGCCAATTTTCGTTCCGTTATTCCCTCAGCGACAACATCTACAGGCAAACGCCGGATAATTTCTGCCGATGCCATTCTTGACGACAAAAAATTCAGCACTTCCAAATTTCACTATAGCTGTATCGATTTACTGTCTTCGCTTAACAATGACTATATTTCACATCAGAAAACATAAAGCTTAAACAGAAAATGTTACACAAAAAGCTGTTTTCAAAATGACATGCATTACCTTAGAAAACAGAAATTGAATGTTTCCAAATATGTATAAAAACAATTACCAGAAGTAAATTGTCAAATTAGATGCAAAATCTAATTATAAAATTATAATAATAAAAATGTAAATAACAACTTTGAAAGGTGGTATAAATTAGCAAGCGTTGGCAAATTATTTATTATTCAAGTACAGTAAAACAATCGTTATTGCTTTTCAGGTAAAATAGTAATACGGTATGTTCATCAATTCAGAGTTCACACTGTTAGCTAAGTATTCCAAAATAATTGCATCGTTGTTTGTTTTGAATTTAAATAATGAACTATTATTAGAAATGTTATGCAAATAAACGGATAAGCTTATAAATGATACAGGCACCTGCTAAAAATTTCAAACTTTACAAATGGACAAACGTTCGTTCGTTACATTTCTTTATAATAAACATTCAAATTAAAACATTTCATCGATTTTAATAAAATTACTACTATTTTTCAAAACAAATGTTCCACCACCCAGTCTACCAATTCATACTCTGGGACAGAGGGCTGTTGCGCTATCAATTCAAGCCAACCGCTTCAATCATGTTGAACTTAATTGGCTTGCATTCACAGATCGCGCAGCATTAACGTTCTTGAAGTACAGCAATATATTAAGCAGTAAGCAAGAAATATACAATGTCAAAGTAAATTAACATACAAAAAGAGATGAACTGGAGATTAAAAGTGTTTTATTTATTCGTCGTTTCTTAATAAATAATAATAATAATACGCTGGGTAATGATAAGCAGTGACGCGTAATAATAAATGATGAAAATAACTTTTTCCAAAAACAGCTGAAACACTGAATGAACGAAGAATTTGAAAACAAACATATCTTGACTGATTCTTCAAGTTCGTGCAAGACTGCATTCATCTAAAAAATCACCGTAAAGCAAACATTTTACTCTGTTTATTTCATGCATTTACAATAATTTTTCAGTTATAATACACAAATTCACGACAATACAATTATCATTCCATTTATATTTGAAACATTTCAATGTACATTACAAGGATAATTAAACAAAAATTTATTTCACTTCGTTTTACAAAATTCCAAAAAATAAACGCTGCACACAGAACAGCATATAACAAAATATTTGCAAACTTACCAAGTATCTGCTTTTCCGGCGTCAATTCCGGCATCACTTGAATCTGATCTTCAAAGCCGATGATGTCATAATAAAAATGAATAATTTGTTTCTAAAATATTTAACTTAAAAATTACTTAAAGTCATAAAAAATTATAAACAAAAATTATTGAAAATAATCAGTCAACGTAAAATTTTATTTATAAAATAAGTTAACAGTTTGTTTCATCGAATATATAAAAACTTACTTTAGCACTCAAAAAGATGTAAAACACGTCAACTAAAGAGTACTCATCAATTAAAATCTCATCTGCATACCAAAGAGTGACCTAGAGCAAATAATATTATTTTCAAATTGACATAAGTGAACAAACCTGTTGGTAGTGGACTGTGAATTTAGAGGCAATCATCTTTCTCAGCTGTTTGATACGGACAGCAGCAGGAGCTGAATACAGTCTTTTCAAGCTAGAGCCCTTAAAAGCATAAAATCGGATCACTTTGCCATTTCATTAAATCGAAGCTGTTCTACTTATTCAAACAAAAATACAAAATCAAATTATTTTTCCTAAAGTAAAGCTAGGTAGTAACCAACACTACAAAAATTCACAACTTCTATAAATTTCATAATAAAATTTTATGCAAAGTCAAATACCGAAAATTCAGAAAATGAAGACGCAGGAGGTTGCTGAATTAAGACTCTATAATATTCAGATTGCTAATAATGAAAAACATTTCCACTTCAAAAAAATACCCTTCGCGATGAGTGATAGATGCTCTTGGAGGTCTTTTCATTTCCAATATAAACATCACTCTTTCATACGGACTGCAGATATGTGTCGCAAGATCACGAATATAATCATTACTGAATTCTTTTTCTCTCTCTTCTGGACTTTCATTCATTACTTGAAATCGTGCACGTCTCAAAATTTCTTCTAAATTTTTACAATTAATATCACATTCAATAATTAAAAATAATACACGTCAAAAAACAGAAATGCGTTCGCAAAAATTTGCAAACCGTTGCATCCACATCTCACCTTTATATACAGTTGGAATGAGCTTATATATCAGTAACTGCAGAGTATGATCCAATCTAAAATATTATGACTGTAAATAATATGAAATCAAAAATATCAAAAAATACAAGAACAAAAATTTATGTAATAATAGCAATGTAATGATAAATGTAATAATAATAGAATATTAAGAATACTACTGATAAAACCTATCTAGTCTACATATATAATGAATCAATCAAATAAAAAACTTTAAATACTATAAAAAATTAATAAACTTACATTTTACAATTAAATCTAATCTATCATCATCTACCAAAAAATTAATTAAACTGAATTATATAAAAGTTTATATAAATTATATAAAAATAAAATTAAATGAACCAACCAAATAAATAATTAAACTAAATAAGAAAATCTAAATGAAACTCACTTCAGGGCACTTTCTAATTTGAATTTATTAATCAATATACCACATGAGGGGCAATGAGCATCCTTCTCTATGTGCAAAAGTATGCATGATCGACAAACTAAAGCAAAAAATAAAACATAAATAAAGTGCTTAAAAAGCATCACAATGCCTAAAAATAAGACAAGGTAAATAGTTTAAATTATATAACAACAGTCATGTATGCATATAGGCAAAAATTAATTAATTATTCAATTAAAATATATAGTTAAATACTGCAATGAAAACTTCAAAACGTGAAATTCCCTTTCCTTGACGCATATATTTACTGATGAAAGTCTCAATACTCACAGTGATGCATGCATTCCACCACGGTGGTCGCTTCAATCATGTAGCCCATACACAGAGAACATATAAATTCATTCAAATGCTTCGGTTTATATTTGCACATCAAATTTTCACAGCTAAATAAAAAAATGAAACTTCTTGAAACACTTCGAACAAGTATATGTTTATAAGAAGTTCACATCATCTTCACATAAAATTTAAATATCTTCAACAGATAAATATTTTATATATGCAAACTACATTTGTCTATTTTCAATTCAAAAAGTTATAAATTTTCGTTCAAGTATAACTTCTTTACAATACATACCTAATTATCACTGGCTTTGTACAGTATCCTCGAAAAATTTATTAACATTTTCACCCTTATTGCAAACACGTACAGTTGAAATATAAGTACTGAAACTGAATTGAAACATAAACCTTTGGAAATATAAATATAACTATACAATGATGCACGAATTGCTGCTTGCCACTCCAAAAATGCAACTGGCAATTTACGTTTCTAAATAATTTTTAGTTTACTTCTTATTCCATTAAATAAAGAATAAATTTTTTGCAAAAGGGCAGAAACTGTATTTACACAATGAATTACAGTACAGGCATTGTTAACAAGTACTGACCTTACTTAAGATTTCTTTATGGCAAAAAACTTTTCGAAATGCAAAATTTCGTACAACAAATAGAAATAATGTAAAACAAATTAAAGTTCAAAAAAACGAAATTGCTACATCATAACGAAGCCAACATAGCAGCGCATTTTAAACTCTACACAACTTGATTTCATTTTAATCAGTATATTAAAATTATTCTAAAATAAACTTGAAATCCGCATGTTTCATTTTTACATATATAAAAACTTCTCAGAAAAAATTAATCTGTCAACAATAAAAAAGAGCTCAACTCAGCACATAGCAATACGCATGTTGACTTGCTGCCGTTTGCAAAAAGAGAAGCCAATTAAAATATAAGGTATACTTAAGCGGAAGAAACATAAACAAATGAAAAATTTAGAAAGAATAATGTATTTCCTGTCAGATGGTTACTTGAGATGACAGTTTTTTAAATCAAATTAAAACAAAAATAAATGTTCAATGTGACTTACGTTTTGGACATATCGGACAGTAGGATTGCTTTGCTGTGAAGTTATAATTTCCACTAGCGCTGGAAGCAGATGTATTAACCTTCCGACAGTGTTTGCGTTGGTTGATTTCAGAAAATGCAAATACAATTGAACTGAAAATTACAATAATTTTCAGATAAATATTGGCAAATGAATCGCGTAAAATTAAATAATTACTCAAGAAAATATACTGATAATTAACCAGATATTAACAAACAATATGTAACTTTGAAATTTATTTCACAACAGTAAAACAAAACATTTAATTAAGCCAAAACAAAAAAATTCATTTCATAAATTTATCAATAATCCTAGAGACAAAAATTACACACTCATCAAAATAAGACAAAAATTAACCACCTGACAGGATTTCACGAACAAAAGTTACGTTCAGTAAAAATGAAAAGCAGGCATCATTCATGGTCGTGTGATTTGAAGCAATAAATATAATTTTAACGTTTTCTACAAAAAGCATTGCATTTTAATGTACTTCACCTATCTTCGAAAGCAAATATAAAAATACAAACAATAAAAGTTTGAAATAAGAATAATAACGTTCTTTATTTATATAAGCAAGATTTTATGTAAGCAGGTTCTATGCAGTAAGTTTCATTTCGCAATTTTTAATATGTAATGTTGCTTTTCATGTTATTTATAATAAAATTCCTTTGTTTGCATTTTTAATACAAAACTATGAGGGAAGTGGGATGCTAAATACAAATTTGCAATCTTTTAAAGAACTAGTAAAGAAATAATGAATTACAGAGTACATTTTAAAGTAATATAATTAATAGTTTTATTAAATAATAGTAAACAGTTTAAATAACATCCATATGATCATATGCTACTAAAGAGACAAATAAAAATATTTCTTGATTTATTTATTTGGAATAGCAGTACAGAACGACATACTGTATTACAAAAAATCGATAGTATGTGATAGTCAAGGATGGAGGATAGAAAGTATAAAACTGGATGCGATGGAGTAAACCCAAACGCAAAGATGGCAGCACAACTGAACAGAGGCGTCATTTGCTAACATGACCTTCCATTAATTTCATTGATTTTAAATTGTCCAAAAATTCAGCAACATTGGAATCGCATTGGTTTTCACGCATGTACAAAATGACTGTCAAGGAAAGGGAAACAAGATATTATCTGATGCTTCCAGCAGTTAGCGATGGCAGTTCTCTGATAAATTGAAGCTCTCGCATCTGTTGATTAAGAAGTCCAATTTGATGCATTTTACCATTTTTTATGAGAAAAACTAAAATTGAAGTCAGTAAGTAGTCGAACTGAAGGGATTTTGTACGACACTTCTTCCATAATTCGACTTCGACGCTTGAACTAAAATACTTAGTTGCATATACAAACCATCGTGTCGAAAAGTTGAAAAATTGTTCAAGAACAGTACAAAAAGTATTCTAATAGTTTATTCTGACAAAACAGTATATTTTGCATAGCAAAAATGTACAAGATTGCATTTTTAAGTGATTTCATGCTGAGTAGTAGTGGGTATAAAAGCCACATGTGGGACATAACGTGCGATAATACAAAATTAATCTCAGAACAATTTGTATTAATTTCTATTTTCAATAATTATTTCTTCAGAGTAAAATCTTTCTCATTTTCCCCACATACTGATTGATTTGGCCTCACTGGTCCACTTTCAGTTGGTTTTCCTACATCAGGAATTACCAGTGCCCATTCCTGTATCTCACCTTAAATGAGATGAACTGTAATGAATTATCACCAAAATTAACAAAAAAATTTACTTGATCCGTAGAAGAGAAAGATGAATCCCGCTGCAACGAGCCCTGATCCAATGCCAAAGAAGACAAAGTGCCATTCACTAGCGTCACCCTGAAATTTATATTGTTGAAAATAGTTTACATTGGTGAATACTTTAAAATTTTACACTGCTAATAGTACTGCCGATTAAATATGGCGTTATAACAGAAGCCACTTGACCAAGATACTTTGACAAAGATGAAACCGTCCCTGAGTAAGCCGGGGCAATTGATAACGTACTGGTTTGAAAGCCGGCTATTCCACCAGATAGAAGCCCATTTGCGAGCACCATACATACGATTGCTTGTACAGGTTGTGTACAATCAACAAATGACAGTGCAATTAAGAAGCTACCACTGGCAAAAGTTCCTAAATTAAGAATAGAAATTAAAATCGAGACAGATTAAAAATTAAAATTATTGTACCTATGCTGTTGAAAAACTTCGCGATATTGGTTTGCTCATGAGGATAACGTGCCTTTAATTGATCAGCAATGTAAGCAAAAATAAATTTGATTACAAGCTGTGCAATGTATGGCAATGCGCTGAGCAGGCCATTCTAAAAAATGATAAAATCATTTTTATTTTAATATGAAAAAAATAATAACTGTACCCGTTTCAAGTCCATGTGCAATGCATCTTTGAAATAAATAGGAATGTATGTTGCCAAGGCTGTGGTCATCAATGAATTCATAAAATTGCTCGTATTGCAACTGATCATGGGTGCAGAGAAGAGCAATTTCTTCCAAGGCAACTGTCTTAATGGACGCTAAACAGTTTGAAAATTCTTAGTTTAAAATTAAAATCTCATTACATGAAAAATCTTACTTTCTTCTTTGAAGAAGCACTCTGAGAACGAATCGAATGAATTATCAGCGATTTTTCAGCTGCTGAAATAAATCGATTCGAATCAGGTGTGTCCGTCACCACTACACACCATACTGCGCTTATGGCTATTCCAATCAAACCTTAAAATTATCTTTAAAAATGAAAAAGAAAAATTTTACAAAGTTATTTATTTACCACACACGTAAAATATGGAAGGCCAACCGCCAAAAAATCCTTTTTGCTCACAAAGGAATGCATTAAGTGGCATGCCAATGATGTTAGCAATTTGATTGCCTAAAATTTTAAAAAATAATTATTCATATTATTTGAAATGAAATTCACTAAACATACCTGCAGTATAAATCGCAATGGCGGAACTTTTCTCTACTGAAGGCACCCAATTCGATATAAGTGATCCGATAGCTGGTACCACAGTAGCCTGAAAAATATTTGTTATTTGTGCAAAAGTTGGCTTGAAGTATCAACAGATTACTTGTCCAAAAACTCCGGATATGAACCTCAAAGCAAATACGGCCATGAAGTCACCATAGCGTGCCCCAATGGGAATGAGCATTGTGGACAGTACAGTTCCAATTAAGCAGACAAAAATAACTCTTTTCGGACTGTATCTGTCTGCAATCATTCCACTAGGAAGACCTGACACTAGTGCACCCCAATATATTGCTGAAAACATGATGTCTCTTTTTGATGAGGTCCATGCAAATTCACCGCCCTAAAATTCGCTTCTGTTAAATAGATAATTATGCTGCACAAACAAAATGCTGCACCTGATAAGATTCTTCTGCTAGTTGATCAATTGGGCACTTTTCACGCAGTGATTTTATATGCACGGACTGATTTATTAAACTTTCATTAGCTGCGTTGAAAATTCTGCTTTTTTCAGAGAATGCTGTAGAATTCACCATGCATACCATGGCAACGCTCAAGGAATTTCTAGTCAAAGTAATGTTTGTTATAGCCAAACATAATAGAAATGCCATTATTAGACGAGTTGAGCGAAAACTCCAGAATTCTAGAATAGAAAGTTAAATTTCAAACAAAAAAATCACAAAATGTGATCATTTGCAAAAAATTAAAAAAAAAAAAAATTTACTAGGGCCTGATTTGGAATTATTAGTTGCAGCTGCCATTCTTGCGTCATTCATTTTGCACCACTGCTTCCAGAAATATAAAATGCTGATACAAGAATGGCTACAATACAAAAGTTTTTTATAGTAAATGTTTTATCCAGGAAGATTAAAACAACAATTATTCAAACATAAAATAATACAAGAGTACTGAAATATTGTTAAAGTGATCATTTGCATTTCACTGTTGCACAATATGAACATCACAAGGGGCTGCACTGCAGCTGTAGAAAAGTAGCACTCACTTATAAACATGCAAACTGCTTACTACTTGCACGGTTTTTCACAAAAATTACATCGAAAAAGTATTAGGCTATGAATATTGTAAAAAAATCAAAACAAGGATTACAAATAACCTGAAGTGAACAAGTACTACACAGTAATATTTAAATAATTTCAAACAAGAAGAAATATCATGGTAAGACATAAAACGGTTGGTATAAAGAAAATATGAATCAACCTTTTCAAAAAGAAAGCATTGTATTCAAGCACATTTTTTTCATCTGCATCATCAACTATTCAATACAAAATTTAACGATGAATAATAATTGACAATCGCTAACAATAAATATCAGTTGTTTATAATAATTGAAAAATGCTTTAATTCAAAATATAAGCAATACCAATTTAAATACTTCACGCTAAAAAATAGCAAAAGAAAGTAATAAAGCACAGAAAATACTGAAACCAACATAAAAAAAACTGCAAATGGTCATTCATATTACCACAGTAAGTTGATATATGCTCAAGTTCAACATATTTTGTTTTTCTCCATTTTTAGAATCAATTTTAAGAATGTCTTTACTTCAGTACTTCTTATCTTACTCGTCACAAACATTTAACATTATATGAACCAAGAATGTAGCAATATCGAAGTTGTAAACTGAAGTAACAGACAACACATAATGTAGATGTAAGATTTTACAAAAATGATCACTGCTAACATGCAAAACGCAAAGCAGTAAGCAAACAAAACAAAGGACAGTACTAGATATCACAAATAAAATAAGCTACATATATTATATGAATATAGATAGATATTTGTGAAAAGAAAAGAAAACAGAAAACCATTTACCAGTACTGTTGAAAAGAAAATCTTTTCCAAGTAATTTTCATGTAGAAAAATTTTCCATTTCCAAAATAATTAAAAAATACATATCTTCATGGAAGAGAGAGAAATTTACAACTAGAGCACTGTCAGAAATGATCATCTCTAATTGCAAAGGTAATAAAATGGTAGCAGCAAAACTGTGCAAATAAAAACCGTACACTTACGTTTACTGATAAAGAAAGCTGGCTGCTCGTTGTAAACTAACCATGCTCTTCTTCTTAGGGCCTCTTTGGTCGATTGATATTTGCGAATTTAGTAGTTAATTCTGTAGTTAATCATTTTTTTCAGCTCACATACGCATACACATCATGTTATGCATCACAAGTGCATCAGCATCATGTTACATTTATGGAAGCGCAATTTCGCTAACGCTGAAAATTAAATGAACATTCTGCAATTCTTCAACAATTCTCCGCACTTTTATATCGTAATAAACAATCACATCTGAAACTGCTTCTAGAAAAACAACCCCGAGCATACCCTGCATCATCATTTACTACATGCTAACCTTAGTATTCAAAATTTCCATCGACCTTATTAATAATAAATGACCTCCATATAAAATTGCATTAACTAATTTCAAATGAGTAATTCACTTGATTTATAAGTTGCATTTTAAAAATATTAAACTACAATTTCACGTTTCCAAAATGTTATTTCGATTTGCATTTTCAAATAAAGAAATTAAAAGATACTTCTATACAGGTAAGTTGTTTTAAAATTTTTATCAATGTATATTATTATCAATTACTTCAGTATTATAATATTCAAAGTATCCTAAGTTAAACTTTAAAACGATGACATATGCAAGAAAAGTAAATATTCTTTTTCAACTGTATTCAACAAGTCATAAGTGATGAAAACTGTAAACCAGTCGTTAATTGTGAATCACGTACTGATGTAAGCAACGTTTAATTAAAGCCACGCAACCTCAATAAATGATTTATTTGGTTTATAAAGCAAAATATGCAATATAAACAAAGAAAATGACAACATCAAAAAACTATGATGTTTACTAATTAGCTTTCTTTTTATTTATTCACTTAATACAAGTAATATTAAGTGCATGCGAGTAATAATAATAAACCAAAAGATAGATAGATGAATTCAATTCATTCATTGAACATTAAAGTATTTTCTATTTAATGCTGAATTGTGAACAAAATGATGAATTTCAACCAATATTTCAAATTAAAATTTCGCTGTTTTATTCCATTCCGGTTTCATTAATATTTCATGTAAATATCATTCTGTAAAGCTGGAAAATTATACTTCCATTTATAATGGAACTAAATACAATTCACAACATTTAAAATTCAGTAAACATACATCTCCATTAACATGTAAATGTAATTTAACAATGACACGTAAATTACAATATTCTTATATTTAGGGGTTAAATGAAAAATAAAAGTGCCCAATTTGCAGAGTTTAAATTAACGATTAATATGCGAATGAAAATTGTTCACCTGGTAAGTGCGTTTCACTGTTTGAAATTTCAAATTTGAATTCTGCTTTCTTTTATACCCTTCCCATTGTAAACCATTGCAGTATACTACTATTGTGTATTCTAAATTTTGAACAGCCTCACTAAGCTTATGACGTTATTAGCATAACTTTATAAAAATGTAATTTGTTTGTATGTAATTTAGAAAAAGCGTTTATTAATTTTGCCTGAATCTTTTATCATCTTACACGCCAATTATTGTAAACAAATAAGATACATTTTTGTAAACAGATTTAAGTGAAATGTGAGAAAAGTTGATTGTAAAGTTGCAAGTTTAAATAATTTAAAAATAAATTCTTTTTGACGTCTTGATTGGTGATTCGTAGCTGAATTTCAGAGTGAATAAAATCATCATTTCGTCAAAGATTGAAAATGAACACACTTGTTGAACAGATAATATTGTGTAAAATACTTCCGATATTCAAAGCATTTCATTGTAAAGTTTATTGACTGCTTATTAATCAATGCTAACCAGTTTTGCGTGGAAAACTTTACTCCATCTGGTCATAGGTGAAGAACAAAGTCTACTTACTGGGTGGGTCATCTTATCGTGTTGATGCAATGCCACTTTTTGACATGAAATACTTTGACACCAATAAATAATTACCAAACGATAAAGTGAAAAATATAATTCATATCTGACAATCTATCTGAAATAATAATCTGTGAAAATGATAAATGCCACTTCCTTTTTACCACAAAAGTACAACATAATAACTACAGATTTGAAAATGAATAAAAACCGAATAGTTTACTATTATTATTCAGCACTAGGTATATTACAAGATACTATGATCAAGATGAAATAAATTTACAATTTCGCAAATATGTAAAAGCAACAAGTCTAGATGGTAGAATTTTTCCTTATATAATTTCTTGGAAAAGCTTAAAAATAAATAGTGCTAAATATACACGCAAGTGGCAACAAGCCGATCGTATATAAACAGCAATGATACATTTGGTTTCATGTTCCCAAAGCTTATAAAGTTAAGCAAACAACTAAAACGCACTCACCTCTATATCATCAGCATAAGCGATAGATAGTTAAAATTGAAGAAAAACTAGTCGTAAATAATAATAATAATAATAATAGAAAAACAAATATTCAGTGCTTAGCCCACATACCACCTCCTGGGCTCCCTTCAATTTAACTATGATAATTATACAGTATCCATTAATAAGTAAATAAGTATAAATGAAAATCAAAAATTTTCTCCTTTTGCTATTATTGGGGTGAAATATATTTGAAAATTTGAAAGAAAAATACTTGCAATTATTCATTGATTAAATATTTATCTTATGTATCCAATAAACAACTGCTATTTTTGTTGTTAGTGATTATTTTGTATGATAAATAATTTAATTTTTAATGTTACACTTATTACAACGGCAGAAATAGAAAATAGAGAAACTATAAGAGATTTTAAGATAAATTCAAATGATGCATTCATTTGTTATCTATTTTCCAGAATAAACTTTGAAAAATAAATAAAATTGTTTACCTACTGTTAAAATGTTCATGTGTATTTGAAAATGATGTAAGATTAAATTCCAATTTACACAAAATACTGTTTAAAAAGCATCTGCACTTTGTTGTCGTATAAACAAGAAAAGAATTTTATTTTTATTTTAATGAATTATAATTTTTTAATATTTATTACATTTTTTATTTGGTTTTTTATTGGAAAATTTGAATTTAAGCAAAAAAACAATTTGCATAAAATCGATTACTTCAGTTGCGTTTTAAAGGAAAAAAAGTTTGCAAAATATATTTATAGTGTTTAAAAAAATTATCTTAACTGAGAAGGACAATTTTTTTGTTTGTTAATGGCCTGGCGTGGGTAGCACAAAGTTTCATTCGCAAATGCTGAACAGTATTTGCTGAGGTGGCAAAGTTTGTCGATTGCTGCTAATCTTTTAGATAAAGCATGTTGGCTTTAACAATAAAATAAAATCGAAAATAACAACAGCAACAACAACAAGTAAATAAAATAAAATAAAATAAAATAAAGCACCTGTGGTAGAAAGTGATTTGACGGGAATGCAGTTAGAAAGTTGGAAGTTAGCACAATTTTGGGTGAAGCTGACCAAATTGATGATAAGTATACAGCTTTACAGGAGACGTGTTAGACAAAATATATAACGCTTCGAATAGCAGATATAGTAAATGTAGATGAAAATAAACTGCAGCTGATCAGCTGAACGCACAGATGACAGGTGCAAAACTAACCTAGCGTTCAGTAAATAATGCACTTAAAAGCCACAGTCAGTCATTGACCATACACGCTTTCCAAACGGAGCAAATTAATCATATATGCAAACTGTAAACAATTTTCACCCAACTGGATGACGTCATTGACCTCTGTTCACCATCTTCATCAAAGATGTATTCTACTCGGATCTTTAGTTTCACCGAATCACGAATATGCTTGAATATTTTAGTTTATTTATTTATTTATTTATTGTTTTCTCTTTGAAAACAATCAGAAATGCTGCATGCTATGTGAACAAAGTGACAGGTGCTCTCTTTGATATATCATAAGAGATTTTTGTTCAAGCTTAATTTTTCGCTCTGCAGGATTAAAAAATCAACATACGCACTGCTTGCATTGTTCATTGAAAATTTTCAATTCAATTTTGATTATTATTTCTTTTATATAATAATATTGTTGTATTTTTGATTTTTTTTAATCTTTCATCGTTATGAATTTATCCCATCAACTACAGTACATCAACATCTTACCGTAATGTACTTTGAAAAGTAACATTTTGTTTTTTGCTCATCTGCAATGCTGAAAATAAGCTCATTTTATTGTTAAACAAAAAAAACTTCAAACGTTAGCTGAAAACAAAACTGTAGCTTATTGTTTTAATTTGAAATGTGCCGATCATAGAAAGCAAGCTTTTTATTTCAGTGTTATCAGAGTTTTGCAGTAAAGGTCGAAGGGTCGATTATAGAGCTACAGTAATAATACTCGAGTGAACTTTGACCTGCGCAGTGGTGATTTGCTTGAATTTATCTAGCCGATTAATTGTACCTTTGTGTGTCACGAGATGTCTCAGGCGATTGCGGAATGCAAAGAATGATTGGTTGCAAAGCAAACGAAAAGCATGTACTACAACTTACTTGGTTGTCGTCTGATTTCGCAAATTAATTTAAGTATTAAAGTTGAGCTTATTTTTTTCTTTAGTTAATTTATGTTACATTTTTACAAAAATCATTTCAAAACCTAATTGATCCAATGATCGTGCTGTTTGTTGATGGTCAATTAAAGGAGAATTGAAGAAAGGAATCATTGCGAGTTGTAGATGTGTAACGAGGATAAATAAAGATGATTGAAATTGTTATTTGAAGTAAATAAATGAATGTTTTTCGTGTGAATTTCCTGACTGGAACATTTTCAGACAATTGAGAGGAAGCCGTAGCTAAAGCGTAGGTCATCCGGTGACCTCGGCGTGTATAGTTAGTTTGTAAGCGGTTGTTGGATTATAATGTGAATTTACTTCAGCTTGCTGCTAGGCGGCTGTTGGTTTCCAGCTAATCGCTCGCAATTATATCTGACCAGTTGAAGAGGGTAAATAAAAATGTCGCCTTGGAGAGGATGCGTGGAAAAGGGTCAATGTGGACAACAACCAACCGCCGGCGCCTGTTCTATCGGCTAAAGCAGGGGTCATGGGCGTTTGGGTGTAGCGTCGTATGTGAACGGTCAACAAGAGGAGGCCGGTCGGTGATGGTTGCCAAGCATGCATGCATGCATGCACCAACGCCAGTGTTCAGGTCGTCAGCGTGGCGTTGGTTTTCGGGCTGTTTATTGGTCAATTTTTTTGAATGGAATGCTGCTTGCAGCGCCATCGTGAAGCAGTATCTGCGTGCAGATGACGGACTTTAGCCGCGGATCCAGGCCAGCAGCTTAAGCAATTGCAACCCGATCGCAACGTGACCAGATCGACTATTGTTGTTCCCGCGTGAGCTCGCTTTGGCCCCCTTTTCTCGACCAACTGACATCTGGCCAAGCCATCATTGAACGGAGACGGACCTGTCTGCTTTAAGAACAACAGCAACAGCATCTCTCATTATTATTATTATTATTAGCTGATCGACGCTGATTCGCTGCTTGGCCTTTTCATTGTCGTGCGGTTCATTTGTTGGCAAGCGTTGGTTGGAGGGACGCTTTTCCTCTGCTGCCACTATTACTGCTGCGGTCAAGCGTCGCTAAATAGCTCCCCTCTCTGCTTAAACAACACACATACACACGCACACATACAGACGTCTGTTGAACAATCCTGAAAGCAATGTCATCTGAGGAAAAAGTCGAAATGGCCGACGTACCTCTCACTGCTGCTGTTGATGGAGAAGATACAACTAAAGAAGTATTTAAATTTCTTTCTTACAATTTCTCTAATTCATTAATTTCATATATATTAATTTATTTGTCTTCAGGCTGGGGTTAATGAAGCAGTAGCAAAAACGAAAAAATCCATGTTTCACAATTTGTTTGTAAAAAAGCAAAAGCACGATGCTTTGATCAACACTGAAGCTGATCAATCGGAACATGATAAAATTCCAAAAAACAAATGTCCTGTAAAAAAATGGTTTTTTTGCCAAGCAAGAAGTTGTCAAGAGCAAGCCGACTCTGCACAATCCCAAATGACCATCGGTATCAATATGCTCGACCGTGATGAAAAGCAACTCAACGAGCACATCAAGGTTTTTATTCTAAAAAACAATATTGAGATATTTGTTTATATTTTAATGTCTCAATTTTATAGTTGAACTTTGAAGATATATTAGCTGAACCGGATGGCTATCATTCGTGGGATTGGGTTTGGCGTGGTACGTATCATACGTTTAACACATTGCGCCGGTTTATTTACCGATTTTTGGCACTGCTGTTCGCTGTGCCATGCGCAATTGTTTGGGCAATGCTTTTCGCTCTGTTGACAAGCATCAACGTATGGATACTGACACCGTTGGCAATAGCTATTTCTATTCCTGCCGTTTGGCTAGCTAAGGTAAGCTTTCATCTTTTGGCATTTTGCCAACTGTCAAAAACCGCACCACCTGACCTTGATCCAACAGCTGCTGCCAGAGTTTTGGACCAAAAAGATTCCTTCTCACATTATCTCTTCTTTTGCTTCTTCTTCTTCCTCCTTTGCTCCCCCCCCCCCCCAATTATATAAGTGGACGTGTAATAATTAATTTAAACATTTGTATATTTATTCTAGACATGGAACTTCATCATCCGATCACTTCTTGACCCGTTTTTCAAGTCTTGTGGCTTAATGCGCGCTGCACACAGTGAATCTCCAACAAACCAAACCGTCTAAAAAGCTTCGAAAACTGAAACCGGCCTATCATATTTTCCACACACTTTAGTATCTTGTCTTTATTACTTTTTTTCGCTTTTATAAATTTATCCAACCCATATGCAAATTCAACTTCTGCTTTTTGTTTTCAAAGCATTCTATTTACTGTATAGAAGAAAAACAAGTAGCCCATAATTGTGTGTCCGCGTGTGTATTTTCTTGAAAACTAATTTTTTTAAACCATCATCTGCGTAAGATTAGATTATTATTTTTTTGCTATATACATATATGTAAATTTGTTCGACTGTTTCCCCAGGTTTCATCCACCACCTTTCATTACTGGCTAGCTATTAGATAATTTGCATTAAAATGGAAAATATCAACCTGCTGTTGTTTGTTGGAAAATATTTTCTGCCCTTCATAAAATTCAATGTTTCTTCGCTTCTCTCTACAAGGGTCACGTTATGCACGATGGGAACCAAATGCAATCCTATTGTAGGATACGGTTGATCACGGTTCACTACGTACTCAGGTCACTGATTGTTTACTGCCTATCCGATGTGATAGCATGACCTATGACAATGGAAAAAAAATACAAACACAAGATAAAGAGATAATACAGAAAATTCAGACCCTTCCGTAATATTATTTCATCACGGTATCATTGAAATGCTTCAGTTGTTTCACAATTTCTAAATGTTCAAAATTTCAATGTTGATGACGTCAAATGAATGAGCTTTCACAAATAGGCCTACTGAATGCTAATATTTAAAAAATGAAGTTATTTTTGTCGAAAATTCATCCTTACAGTAATACTGTTAACGTTACAGTACCAAAACAAGAAATTATCATACATTTTGAATAGGTAAAGAATAATAAATTCACTTTTCTCATACATGAAGGGTAATTGTGAAATTTTCTTCCGAGTGGTGAAATCGGAAAATTTCAAAGAAATATACGTAAACACTTTTAATTTCTAACTACACTGTTTAAATTAAAAAGTCTATCATCTCATATGCATTAATTTATTGTGAAAAACATTATTTTAATTTACTTCTTTCCTATGTAAATAATATCAAAGTGAATTGTGCATTTTATTTCAATAAATTGTTGAAGCATCATATGCGCGATTTATAAATTTATAAATAGATCATCTCTCTGCAGGCGAAAGCAGGCGCATTTAGTAGTAGATTCTAGGATTTAGTAAGAATTTTTTACTTTCACAGGCGGAAATAGCTGTTGCTGCTTGTTCGACCAGCAGATGTGCGAAAACTTTCAGGCTATCATCATCATCAATTGAAGGAGGCTTAAAAATAAAATTCAACGGATTGGCATTGATAAATGAAAGCTACCGATCACAATTGTTTAATTTCTGATAAAGAATGTCCAGCTTTGAATGGATGATAATTTTTAAATACTGGAGCAATTTAAACGTGCGTTCATTTCTGCATTCTTTAAGTGAAATTAATTTTGAAATGGCCAAAATTCAATTCAGTTCAATTCAAATGTTGCAAATGTTAATTGTTCAAGTTGATTAAATTTTGAAGCTGAGAAAAGCGTACCGATTATTATTATTATTACCTTTTATGAAATGTAAAAATATTTCAACTGAAAATTACACTATTTTTCAAATGCATACTGCTGCTAGTCAAGTACATAAGAATCTCTTTGATTGATGGTGAAACTATTTTAAATTTCTAATAATTATAACTATACGCATAGATATTCTGGTGAAAATTTGTACAAAGTGGAAATATTTTCTATAACGCTACAGAGAAGAACGTCGCTTTATTGAAAAGCAGTGCTTACGACA
Organism: Trichinella spiralis; assembly: GCF_000181795.1. Classification (NCBI taxonomy): domain Eukaryota; kingdom Metazoa; phylum Nematoda; class Enoplea; order Trichinellida; family Trichinellidae; genus Trichinella; species Trichinella spiralis. The sequence goes on from NW_003526941.1 coordinate 3,541,531, forward strand.
GAAATAAATACCAACTGCTGCTACTGCTGCTATGGACAAACTATTAAAAAATTGAACAGCCATACATTTACATTTGCTGATGGGCATATTAAAGTATAACATTTTAAAATTGAATTAAAAAAATACTGATCACGTAACTTATCGATAAAACATATCGTTGATATCACACTTACTAAACACTCTACTTACTGAAACACACACAGAGACGGGTAAAAATGAAATTAAGAAAAACGCATTACCAAATTCAAATCTGGAAAGAAGATAAAAATATTTGAAATTGATCGAGTGTTGTTTTTAAAGTGTGGTGAAATTCAGCAATGTTGGTTTTGTCCGAAGTATTCAAAGTAGAAATGAAAAACTTTATACTGCCGTCGCTCAGTTTGTATGCACATCCATAACCATCATCTACCACTGGTCCATAGCCGACAGCGGCATTATCAGGTAACCAGGGAATCTGATGAAATAATGATGAATTATAAATATTTTTGTTGTTTCAAAATATGTACAATTATTACTTGGCTTGTCGACAGTCGAAATGTAAAAAGTTCTCGAAACATTGCATCGGAAAAGATTTTCGGCATGATGTCACACATTTGCAAAGAAATATCTTTCAAAGCCCACAAGTGATTATCAATACCATAGCCGGTAACAGCCTGAAAGAATTGTATTTTGCCAAAATTAATTAAATATGTTCGGACGTGTGAAGAAAAAAAATTTTTTTTAATACAAACTTCGTGCATTATTTGCAGATGTTTGTTCAGTGCTAATTTGAAAGCTTCAATTTTCACATTCTGAACAGATCGCGCGGTGTAATTTAAAAAAAAACATATATTAAATTTCCGAGCAATTCGTCTTGTAAAAATAAATCCAGATTTTACCATTGACGCATTTTCATTTTCCATCTGCTTAACCCAGTTCAAAGTTTCTGGTGTAGCGGATCGTAAATTTTCCACTCTTCCTTGTTTGAATCGCCGAAGAGAAGCAGTCTCATAAGTGGACGTCAATTTTCCGTGGCATCTTAAAATGTTTAAAGCCAAAATATAAACAACAATTTTTTAATAACTAAAGTAAATACTTGAAAAATGTCCACTGCAATGCCATTTGTACAATTGCATCTGGGCTAGCATTGACTGATTTGATGAACTGCTTGCCGTATCCGGTGTAATGGAGTATTTCAATGTTCAGTGATTTTGAAATTCTAAATTATCATTAAAAAAACAGTTAAATTTCAAATACAATAAAATAGACTGATTTCACTCAGCTTCATCGCTTCTTTTTTGCAATCAGTTAAAAGTTCTCTCATTTGTTCATTTAAATTCCAACACAATGGTCGGGGTTTATGATAGCATGCAAATTTTGTCGCATCATCATCGTTGGACTTCTTGGATTTGCTAAAATTGTTTGCGCTGATTCAGAGCGTATGCAAACGTGACTCGCTTACGTATAGTTCAATGCGTGATCGACCATTTTGAACATTGGCATACCTTCTGCAACAGAATGTTCATAGTTTACACCACAAAAACCGTCTTCAGTGAAAATGAACTGAAACACAAAATTAAATACACCTACTTGATGATGATTGCTGCAAAAAAATTTTCATCATAACTACAACATTGTCATACTTGAAATGTTTTATCAAACCAACGATTGTTGACTGTTGAAATCATGTAAGAAAGCGACGATGATGCCGGATGATCTTTGGACATCATCTTGTCGCTTTGCAATGATTCATCAAGACACACTACAAAAGCGCTTCTTTTAATATCTTCCAACGATTTTCTATTAATTGGATCTGAATAAAAATTCAATCTGTATTCAATTTTGTTTTAATGAAAAATTAAAATGACCATTAAAAATTGACCTTTTTCCAAAATTTTATAAGCCAAAGATGCTTTATCTCGATTCACGGCTGTGATGAAGCCAACTGGCCAGTGGTTGGAAGTTATACTTTTATCAGCCATAAATTTGATCGTGGCTAATTGTTTGGCCAAATTATCTTGATCAATTATTTTTCCATCTTTCATTACTGTCATAATATAAATCTTGAATGAATAATATTTCGTTAAATTAAATTTCAATTTGACAAAATTTATAAAATAGAAGTTTTTTTTTGATTTTTTTAATACCTGGCTGTTGCACATTACTGTTATGTGTTCGGTGTTTGTATCAACTCGCTCAAGAGTATCTACGCCAAGTCTTGGATGCCTGTATGAGGAAAATAAATACCAAAATTGTTCCATACACATAAGTGAACCACCGAACAAGCCTGTCGAATAATCTGATGGCAGTTCTCTTCTAAACATTATGATCAATATTAAAATTTTGAAAAAGAAATTTCGTACACATATTAGATAAATATAAAAATAAATGCTGAAGCAAGATGGATTAAAGTACAATTTTTCTATTGATTTTTGCTGTTAACAAGCGATGCGTTGAAGCGAAAGGAAAAATTCGATTAATATTAGATTTTGTCAAGAAAGAGAAAGAAATTAGGTTCACAGTTTCATGTATAATGATATCTGCTAGCATTAATGGAAATAATCAAATCTCAACACAAGCGTGAAACTGAAATTAAGCAGCTGGCATGATAGAGAGACAAACAAACTTTACTTTGCAAGACGAATGTATCAGTTTACTGTTGTTTATATGATAATTAATGCAAAAAAATTTTTTCAACGCGGTTAAATAAATAAATAAATATATATATATGTATAATAAAAATTTAATCAACTGAACCCAGCCCAAATAAAGGTCAAAATAAGATTTCCATATGAAAACATTCAAATGTTACCGATCAACGACAGCTTTGAAATCGAATAAACCTTGTATGAAAAGTGCAATGTATCTATAAAATTGAAATTGTCACAATTAAAAAAAAAGATAAATAATTGAGATGACTAAATTTGCATACTTGAACATGACATCTTTGTCGTCGCTGTGGAAATTTGGATAGTCAAATGCGTAGCCTGGATTGGAATACAACGGCAACGGTGCTCTGTTTTCAAGGTACATTGCTTTCAACCAGAAGTGATTGATCTGAATAAAATGAAAAAAAATATAACTGAAATAATTTTTTTTATTGTCGCATTGGTTAAAATTAGAAATAGAAATTGGTTTCAAAATTTCAAACCCAGTTGGACGATTGGTCAGCAATCTCTTCAAGCCGCTTTTGCAATTGTGGCCCTTCCGTACGGTAGAAGTGTTCCACAAATCGTTCAGTTTGAAACAGTTGACTTCTGCTGTCCGCGACAACGCCCGCATATTTCACATATTTCTCAAGAGTGGCTTTCAGTTCAGGAACCGGAGGCTTCGGTAGAACCTGGCATCATCGCAGGGTAAAAATTTACATATATCCACGATTGATCAGTGTGAACAACCCAAATTGAGCAAATTTTTTATTTAAATTTATTTCATCATTTTGGGCACTTTCACAATCGCGCTCTACTCCTACCTCGCAAATGTTGCACACTCGTTGCTGGCATTCGGTTCGATTAAAGCTCTTCTGAGAGTAAAGCAAAAAATTTCCATACAAGTGCGCGTCTTTTCCTACTTTGAAAAGGCGTTTTGGTATTGTCATGTTGCACAATTGGAACAGTGTTTAAAATTGCAATAAAAAAGCTCAAGCTATTCAACATGCAACCGTGCCTGCTTGCTTGGTGATTTCACATCATTATTGTTTGTATATGATCCATTTGAAAACTTTCCAAATGGAATTGCTCTGAATTGGTGGAATAATGCAATTGATTGTTTATGCTTGCATAATTGTATCATTTGGGAAAAACTTATTGCACGCTGCTCATTAAGAAAGTTCAATTAACATGTCCATGCTGGGATCATGAATAAATGATTACTTTTTCAAAATTATCTTTTCAATTATTACACATACATAAACATGTATAAGTGGATGCGTGTAATTGAAATAAATTTTAAAAAAAGAGAAACTAAAAGAAATATTCTCCCTTAAACATTCTATTCACAATATTAATAATAATATTGTAAATTGAAATTTCATTGAAAAACAATTGGTAAAATTTGGATAATTCATCTGACTGACGCTTCAAGTAATGCGAAATATATGATGATGAACAGTATTGATTTGATTTTGTTTAAAAAAAGAAAAATGAATCTTTCATCAGATAAATTAACAGATAAATAATTTAAAATATTATTTAATATATTTTCAATTTCGCAAAACTTTACGCCAAATAATCAAAATCAATATGTTCAGCAGAATTTTTGCAAAATTTACTTAGTCGTCCGCAATTTTCTCCACCGATGAGTGCATAATATTATTCTTGATCATACACAAGTTCAGGTAAAAAGAAATAAATTTTTCTTTTTTCAAAAAAAACAATAAATAAAACAGAATGAAATTAACTCATCATATGCAAATTTGAGTGAATAAAAAAATCTTACTTTTTCGACGAACTGTGTGCGCTTTTCTCATCTTCGACAAGTGTCATGTGACAACAGGCAAACGCAGTGTAGGCTTGTAGTGTAGTAGCATTTGACAAGAGAAAGAGAGAAAAAGACGTCCAACGTCAGTATTGGGAAAACTGCTAGAAATTTTTCCTCTCCAAATTACGCACCTTGTTGACCTTGTTTTGTATGCAAATTTTTACTGATTCGTAACAGTTACTAGATAAAGTGTGTTGCGTGTTTGAATTAAATACGATAAATTTTTTCCCCTTTTCAAAAAAGCACAAGTGGAAGAATTGAAAATTAAATTGAAAATTGCATATTCAAATCAAAAAAGAAAAAGAAATAGCTCTTGTAAATGAATACGGTAATTTTAGAGTACTGTTATTTTTTCTCTTTAGTGTCGGTTGCAGAACTGAAAACCGGTTTTAAGGTAAAAGTGAAAATTTGTCCGCAATTTTCCCCTTTCCATTTGTACTGTCGAATGGGACTTTTTCCAATTAGTACGGCGTGTTTTATGCAAATTACAAATGTACAGTGCACTCGAACGCAGGTCCAAATGTTGACTTAATTATTTGAATTAAGATCTCAATTCTTGTCACAACAAAACAGAAACAAAATATATCCATATGAATACAAAAATATTCGGTAAAATAAAAAATTTCCATATACATACATTGTTCTCTTTTGTAGATAACGTGTTAAAATTATTCTTATTTTCCATAACTGAAATTCATAATTTATCAATAAAAATATTCATCACTTATTGTAACTGGCAATTCTCTGTCCAATTTGAAACAAAAATTCGAATAAATTTGTTCAATTCTTAATTTTTCCATTCAACTATAACAAACATGAAGAACATTGATATCGAGAATACGCACACCTATTGCAAATCGAAATAATAATACTAGTATAATAATAATAATTAGACAATAATTAGCATATATTTGGCAGTAGAAACGAAAAAATGAAGGTTCATCTAAAATCCGTGTTCAGCTTGATAGGTGGAGAATGAATTTTGACCCGCGGACAGTCTGTGGTGCGCAGGCGGCGGCGGCGGCGGAGGAGGAGGAGGAGGGCGTGGTCGAACATTGCTGCGTGCAATTGGTACCGAAGGATTTGGTGCAACAGATTTGGTGGCAATTTTTTCGAAAGGATCAAATTGATTTTGATAACTTCTCTCCGAACTAGCTACCTGGTCGTAAGCGTATTGATGACCAGGTTGTTTGGGATCGAAGTGCTGATTTTCCAAACTACTATAAAATTCCGACTCATTGAAACTCACATCCCGTTTGTAATCGCCGTCGAAGTCATTTTCAAACGGTTTGTACGAATAAACCGACCGTATGAACGACAACGCCGGAGCATACAGAACATTACTCAAGCAGATGATCAAGTTCAAACTGAAAAAACCCAAATTCGCCACAACCGTCCCCGCAACAACAGGACCAATTGCGTATGCTATTGAATAGCTGATGTCGGCGATCGCGTACACACTACCGTATACAGAGGCGTGGCGCGTGTCGACAAGATATCCTAAAAGTGGTAACAGTGCAGTGTCGACTAGAGAAATGCCAAAACACAAAATTGACAATGGAATAATCAGGCCGGTGTAAGTTGTAGCAAAGGGGACAATGAAGCAGCTTATTCCTTCCAGGCCGAGTCCAACGGCTGCCAAGAGCCACGAAATTTGCGAGTAACGTTTCAACAGCTTCACGGCCACGTAAACACCAAGCACGTGGGGCAAAAATGGAGGAAGCCAGACCAGACCAATTTGCCACTCGGTCACTGTGGGCATGGTGTCGGTCATCCATTTGGAAATTGTCGGTTCTAGAAATGCCAACGAGACGTTGGCCGTGACCAAAGCTCCGGCGCATACAGCTATGTAAGGGTCGAGCAGTAGTCGAAATACTGTTGGTCCTTTGATTCGCTCTCCAGTTTCTGCTCTTTGCGTTTTCGGATGAATCACCATAAATACCATGAAGCCGTCGAGCAAGCAGACAAAGGAGAGCAGCAGAAATGGTACAGGTTTGCCACAAAATTCGTACAACACCCCACCGAATGGAGGTGCGACGAGAGATCCGAACGAAATGAACGCCAACGCTATACCAAGAGCTTTGCTTCGTTCGGCTTCTTCAGTGAATCGATTAGCAATCATTGCCAATCCGGATGTGTCGGCAAAAGCAGAACCAAGACCTCAACAATAAAAAAGTCATCATTTACAAGACAAAAACAGAATAATAATAATAACTAATTTGCTTAATGATAACCTCATTGATCATAATTCATTTTTTTGAAATGCAAACAGTACAATTATCTCTTCTACTGTAGAGAATATTGTCAAATTGAACGTTTTTTTCGAATGTTTAATTTTCCACCGAATAAATTCAAATTCATCGAAGCAATTTAAATACACTTATGCATTATGCTGGTGGTAATGTTGATGAAACAATTCTTTTTTCTCACACTATCATCAATATGAATTAAATCATTGAAAGCTTTCAATTGATCTCTCTCTCTCACTTTTCAAAGCGTTTCGATTTTTTCTTTTTCTTTTTTTGCTTCACTTTAATGCAATCAACATTCACCTACTGCATTATTATTTAAAAAAATTTGCATAATACTGAAACTGAAAAAATAAAACCAACATTTGTATTATTATTATTATTATTATTAGAATAGTTTATCGTGTATTTTTTTACCTTGAAGACTTCTGGCGAAAAAAAGAATGCCGTAGGATTGGCCAAGAGCGAAAATAGCCGTAGAGCTGAACATGATCACAAGACCAATAATCATGGGAATTTCATAGCCGATGCGGTCAATCAAAGCGCCGCTGAACGGATTGACCAGCAGTTGTATGATAGCTTTGCTGGCGAACAAATAACCGAGAGATGTATCTTCGGATTCGTATTCTTTAATTTTGTGCAATTTGCTGACAAAATATTCCGTACCATTTTCACTTCCTACTGTATCATTGGTGAGCTGGTATGAATATTTCACCTTGTACGCTCCAATTCTGCGCAAATAATCCGGTATTATTGGTACAATGACCATGTAGAGCATGTTGTCCAACAGCAAAGCTGTTGAAACGATAATCAACACGAGACGTCTTTGCCATTTTTCTTCTTTTATACGACCACGAACTTCTTGGCGAATCTCGTCAAAATCTCGGTTCAATATTGGTACAACAAAGCCCATTATTTGCAATTCAGTGCTAAAGTTGAGAAAAAGCAAAAAATAATAATAATAACAAGAAGAAGAAGAAGAAAAAAAATTAATACAATTAGCATATTTAATAGAATAAATAATATTTTTTTCAAATATCACTCGTCATTGGAGAAGGTTGACAAGACAGACAGAGGGGGAGAGAGAGAGAGAGAAAAGTGAATTTGAGAAAGTCGAATATTTTAAAGCATGGAAATTAGTTATTCATTGACCAGCAAGAAAGCTCCCCCAATCATGTGACAGAAAACGTGACAATGCTATCACGCATCACGTGACCGTTTCGCTTTGTGCTAAAGAAGAAGAAGAAGCGGCTAACAACGACTAACTGGATATGCAAGCGCTTTCTCTTATTTGTTGGATTTTTTAAAAATCTTCCTTCATTTTTCATTTTCCCATGAGAATTTTTGAATCGAAACTGCAGCCGATGTCATTTTCTCAAAATCTCCAAGCGACTTGTCACTTGATAACTGCCACTACTACTGCTGCTATTGGTCATTTGGAATAACTTTCAATTAAATCACTGCAAGCTAACTATTGAGAACTATTTTCCCTACTGCACAATAAGCTGAAAAGCAAAGCAAAGGAAAAAATCAACTGAAACACAAAATACAAACAAACTGAATAGTCATCATCATCATCATCATCAAAAGCACTGACGATTAAATTATGATTTCTACAACTTATTGTTGCTTGCACTGGATGGATGTTGTTGGAAATTATGAAGAAGCAAATGCCACAATTTCTGCCACCGCTTTTCCATTGTGCTGTGTCAAAGGATCAATGAATGATGATGATGCGCGCCTTATTAGAGAAACTCCGTCTGCAAGTCAAAATTGAAAACACACACACACACACACACGGTGCTGACGTCAGATTGGCCAGTTTTGCTTTCATTGTGCTGCTTTAACAAGCTATTTTAATTGTCCTTTTGCAGATGAAAATCATTGCTCAAATTAAAACGTCCGTCACTGTATAATTAACATTCACCGTTTGATTTATTCAAAAAAACCTTTTCCTCATTATCACTTTGAAAATTTGAAATAATATAATAAAATAATAACTTCATAGCTGTTCGACAAATAGTTGAAAGATTATGAATAATTAAAAACTTTTCTCCAGTTCAAAAATTAAATACAAATTACAATACGAGAAAAAAACTAAATCATGATTGACAATAACTAATTAATGAATTAATTAATTAATTGCAAAATTATGATATTTTTTTTGAAATGCTTCAATTGGAAATAAACACAAAATCACACTCAACAGTCTACTTTTATTTCAAAATAAAAAATTTTTTTTAATTTAAATTATTAATTAAAATTATTTATTAAATGGATGCTTAATAATAATTTTGAAAATGCTAATTTTTCACATTGGAAAAAGTAATATACAACTGATCAGTAATTACGGTTTAAATTAATGATATTCAAGTGCTTGAGTACTCTCGACCTGTGTTACGACATGGGCAAAAAAAAGTAAAACAATTATACTCGAACATGCGCCTGAGAAATAATAATTTATAAAGAAAAAGTACATTTTCAAAACAATAAATACCGGCTACTCTCTGTCGCGTTTTAATTATTAATCATCTTTGAAATTTGAAACCTAATATGCACAGCTGAACTAATGAATCCACAAAATTTTAATATTCGCAGAAAGATTTATTTAGTTTTTTCTTTAAATGAAATTTAAGAAAAAATTTAATTTCACAACGGTATTGTTATTCAATATCAATTTTTATTATTTCAATCGAATAACAACTACAATTGTTGTTTAGCTTATTCGGAAGAAATTGCAAAAGATTTTATTATTGAAATAATTGGTTTAAACATTCAGCTAGAAAACATTAAAATATGTATTATTATTATTTAACATTTAAGATTACAATTAAAATATTTTATAAAATAAAACTCAAAATAATTTACTCGATAGTAGGATGTCTTCAGTTTCACAGCTGCGCAACGGTGGGTAGTCTATGAGCTTCTTCTGTAGGTTCCAGAAACGACATGGTTCTTTGTTCTTGCAAGTTTGCACTTTTTTTGTCGAATAATAAAATGGCCAATTTCGATCGATCAATTTCGACGAAAAAAATATGCAAATATTTTCTTATTATCGGATAATCAATTTTGTGCTGTCTTCTGTCGTACAACGAACACGTCACTGAATAAAAAGCATATATTCCAGACCAGGTCTGTTTTAAATAATTTTTTCTTTTTTATTTTCTCTTGACATATCAATTTTCACTGACGAAATGGCAAGAAGAAAGGAAAGAAAAAAAGAAAACAGACCTGCAGACGTTGGAGTGAATTGTGAAGAAACCTTTTCAGGGTTTCCTGTGTGTGAAAAAGTTTCCTCCCGAATAGCGTGATCAAGTGTACATTTGGAAGAACAGGAGCAAAAATTCAAAAACCACAACAACCTGCCGTGCAGTTTTGAAAATCAATTTTATTGCTTTTCAAAGCATATAATTTTTGCAAATTTCAGCCAATTTCTTATTTCGCTTCGCTGACAAAATGGCCAATAAAAGCTTCGCCGAAATCGATCGAGAAATTTGAATAAAAAACAAATAATATTACAAATATATACATAGATGTGTACACGCAAGTCGGACTGCGTTAATTTCAATGGGAAAAAAAATTCGCAAATTTGAAAATGTAATAATAATAACTACCACCCAATAAAAACAATCCAATTGAATATTGTGGAACATTTCAAATACACTTCCAATTAACCTACTTTTTTCAAAAAATTTGAAAAGTTTTTGTGATTCTTTTATACTGTAATTATTCTGATTTATAAGTTAAATTTCCAGAGTTGTTTTTTTACGTTTCAAAAAACAGGCGCATATTGAAAATTTGAATAATTATATTTTGAGACGTCATACGAATAAATAGATGAAGTATGATAAATTGAAATGAATATTTTTTTTGAAAAAGAGTAGTTTTTGTTTCACATAAATTTTTTATTTCACGACTGAGTATCAATTTACATTTAGCTGAAGTTGGATTTCCTCATCTTCCCCATCTTGAAATTACGCATCAGTTTTAAATGAAAGCAGAAATATTTCCGTTTAAGAGTGAACATGCAAATTATTCTTCGGAAAATATTTCAGTTTAATTGCAAAACTTTTAATAAAATACAAATCACAACAACATCGTACAGAGAATTGCCAGTAAAAGAAAAAAAAACAAAAAAAAATACCTTCGTTTTGAGATTAGCAATGGATTTATTAGATTTATTTTTAAAAAAATAAAATAAAGATGATGCTGATGTGATTTCAATTTTCAAACCAAGGCGGAAGAATACGGAATACGGCGGCACCGTTGAATGGAGAAAGACTTTTCAGATGATGATCAGAAAGCGTTGCGTCATTTTAGCTTGAACAACATGTCAGCTTAATGAGACTACAAATGGCCGGCAATTTATGCATTGAATCAATAGGCAGTTTTCAAATTTTCCAAACGAATACGGTAACGAACAAGGCGCCATAATGTTGATTGTGTGGGAATAGGCGGCATCTGTGTGTGTCGGTGTATGCATCTTCTTCAGCGGTGGGCAAAGTTGAAGCAAATATCGAATAACCAACAACAGCAGCTCATTACGGATGGCATTTTCACTCGAGGAATGTGTTGGACCATAACAAGTTAGCTGTATATATATATATATATATATATGTGTGTGTGTGTGTGTGTGTGTGTGTAGGAGGATGAAGCTTTGGGCAAGCTGAGCAATGGAAGTTGGAATAGCAAGATGCAAAAGTTGATTATTAGCCGAGAAACGAAGAAGAAAATTTACGTAGCTCAATCTTTGACAAAATTCCCTTTTTGGCCGGCTCTTCTGGTCTCAGAGGAGTGTCGTCTTCATGCACGCTAGTCAAATTTCCATTTCGAGCTCAAAATAATATTTCACTTTGGACAAATTTATGCCAACTTGTCCGCGTCAATATTTCAATGTATAGCAGTTAAATTATGAATAAGTTCCAATGAGATGTGCTTGAAAATTGACTTTTCCATCATCCACAAATCATAAACAGACCAAATTGGTTCACAAATTTAAATATCCACCCGTCCTGTTTCTTCTTCTTTTTGCAATAATATTGTCGTCAAATTTGAAAATTCAACGTGAGCTAATTGTAAAATTGGACATTTATTGAAAAAAAGCAAATCAAAGCAATCTGAAAATGGTGTCGTGTGAAAATTTCCATCTGAACAAATAATATTCCATTTATGAACAATTAATTTTCCATATTCCAAATGATTAATGCGTCCAACATTGGAAACCAACAATACAAAAAATCCATTATCATTGTCAATGATTAGTGGAGAAAAAACCGGTTATGATTGCTATTCAGTTGATTTGAAATTTCATCTGGCGTTTCGTGTATTACTTTGGAAAATTGTATAGACGAAAATCTATAATTTGGAATATTGCAAATGGCGTGCCGATTTAATTTTTCAACTTCAACACTGTAATCTCCGTTTATGAAAATTATTCAATTCAAAAACAACAACAACAATTATTGCTTACAATATCTGAAATTTGTATTTCACAATAAAGCAAAAAAAAATCCCCTGCAATTTAATAATATTATTGACTGCAATAAAATTAAATTGAATTTAGTTGATTTTATTCACTTTCTTTTTTTCAATTCAATTTCAACAGTAAGAACAATAATTTGCATCAACATAAAAAAATTAAAAAGAAAAAAAAACAATTTCCACTCATCTACAATACAACATTCATGTAGTGAAATATTTTTCTTTGCTTTTTTGTTGTTATAATTAAAGTTTGAAAAATTAAAACTGCTGCTTCTCCACGTTCAAATAGCTGCTATAACTTTATGCGCATATTACAAATGAACTAATAAATCCATTTCAATAGTTTTAATTTTTTCAATATTTATTTTTCATCATCAACAATAACAACTGTAACAAAATTATTTGTAAACTTTTTTTATTCATACTATTCAGTTTTCTGAATTTTCAATCAAAATTATTCTTCATTTTGATTGTTGTAAAATTTTCAATTTATCAAAAGATTCTCTTCACTTTTTTTCGTAAGTAAAAAAAATTAAACAACAAATTAAAATTTTAAATAAACAGGAAATTAGAAGACACTATTGGTGACCCAACTGTCGCCTGAGCATTATTCTGATCTGACGGTTAGCTTTGGCCAGTGACACTGTGAAGAGAGTTGATTTTGCTGAATAACTTGCATTACACACCCATAAAAAACTTATTATCAACTAATCAGCTTCATCTTGAATACTTTCATTATTATGGAAATCACCGATGGCAGCTGCTTGTCAACCTGATGCGCCTTGCTGCTTTGTCGTTGCTTATGTCATTATGACTAAATGGATGCAAAATGGAAATTTTTTATTCATTACTCATTTACTCGTTCAATGTTACATCAGATTATGGAACTACGCTGTAAATTAAAATTACGGCTACTGTTAAATTTTGAAATCTATTCCTTAGGATACTTTTAATTCGACGAGGAAATTAGTACAATATGAACTAGCATGAAGCACGCCAGTTGTACATTTTTATTCTTTCTTGTCGTTCTTATTTTCTACAATTTGAAAACTTACTCTTATTCAGCTTTGTTGAACACCCAAGTGAAAGGAATAAAATAACTGCAAACGAGAAATTACGTTAGCTGCATAGTTGTTTATTTTAGCTAGTTGCTCAGATTAAAATTGGTTAAAGAGAACTCCCACCAATAATAATAGAAAACAATGAATTTAAGAAATTAAAATATTTCACAAATTAATGCACAATAATTTCGTCATATATTTTGTTATTCATTGTTACATGAATGTTTTTTTCTGATTACTGTAAATTGTTGAATTGTATTACTGTAAGTAAAAAAAGTATTTTTTGAATCATTTTCATTATTACTTTTTACAACATTCAACAAAATATGAAGTTATAAATTTTCAGATTCAAGTAAAATGTACAAAGTTTCACCGTATTATGATAGCAATTTTGAAATCACACCAAGAAATTTTATGTACCACATGCCAAATTTATCAAAAGTATAAATTAGAATGAGGTTCATTTTTCCAACTAGCATTCTTTGTTTATAGATTGGAAATAATGCACGTGTAAAATTAAGTGGAAAACAAGCTGCTGTGGAAAATCATTCTCAAACTGAACATCAGATCAGTGACAGTTCTGAGAAAAATGAGCAACAGGATTTGCGTCTCAGTGCTATAAATGAAAAAATACAGTTTGTCAGGTGTTTCAGAGTTTTCTCTTTTGAAATTTTCTAGTCGTGAATTTATCCTGTTTAGAAATATGGTTGACAAGATGATAAAACTATACGGACTAGATGTCAGTGCATCTGATAAAAGATTATTCATTTCTTCAGCTGAAGTCAAAAATCCAGAAATAACTATTGAACGAAAGAAAGACACTTCACTGTTTTTTCTGTCATATGATAATTCAAAGTTTGTAGATTTTTTTAAAAAGGTTTGTTTTTAACATAATTCACTTTTAAATTTCAACACTGTTCCAGAATTCATCACTTTCATAATCTTTAGACTTCTTCAGTGGGCGAAATAATTATACACATACCGGTACTCGTGGACCCTGCAGTTATTTGCGCTTTATATTTAACTCTTGCTTGCCATCCTGGTGTGACTTTAACGCCGTGCATACACTCTTCTGCCATAAGCAAAAGTATTCCATTTTACGATTTATTTTTATCTTTGCCCCAAAATGCTGAAGGTGATATTCAGATCAAGGTCCGCATGATGTGGATTAATAAGCCAGGTATGTACAACGTTTCTTTGACAAAGTAAATAAATAAATAAGGTTATACGTATTTATTTTTGCACTTTTGAAGACATTCGTAATGTGAAAAAAATTAAGATTTCGTTACTGAGTTTTAGGCTTAATATTTTTAATAATTCAATTTGATTTTTGATTCAAATGACCGTTTAATATTCTGTGACCGCTGTTATTTTCGTTGCCCAACTAGAATATTTCCTTTACCGTACCTTTGAAATGATCAAGTTTTAAATTGACTTTTCTTTTGTTACTAGCAAGAAATAAGTAAACATGATCACTAGATATTCAACTTTTGATATTTTCAGAGGCAAAATGTTATTTCAATGTTGATGAGATGTATTTTATTGAGCGAGTTATATTTTCTTTTAGAAAATTTCCCAGTGGTTCAGATTGATTTGAAAAAGCATATTATTTGTGGAGCAGTTGCTGTTCTCAAAGTATTGGCTGTATTAGCAGGTTTTCATAAAATTTATCATAATCAAGAAAATGCAGAACGTAAAGTGGACTATTGGTGTTGGGCAGCGCTTCGATATAAGAAAGATACGACCAATATTCTCAAAATGTTGAACGCTTCGCTGACAGATGAATGTATCGTTGGAAGCAGACTTTCTTTGGCTGATGTTTTCATGTGGAGTCAACTTTTCATGGATAACTCGAAACCCAAAACGCTTCATCTAGAAAACATTCAACGTTGGTTCAATAACTGCGCGCGATGTGTTCCGTTCAACAGCGTTGTCGCATTTTTTAAAAATTGACATTCTTGTCCACCAATAAACTATGTAAAATATTTTTGCTCTTTTTGCTTTTGTCATGAGCTGGGTAATTCGGTCAGCCGAAAATTATGTCTCGTTAACCGTTGATTGAAAATTTAAATTTTTTCTCATTCTCAAAAGGTTTTACGAGGAAAAATATGCCTTTCCTGCGAGGTAGGATGCCGATTCGCCGAACGTTGTATTATTTGGAAAAGGGTGATATATATTTAAGAGAAGAAGTAAAAATATTTACCATTGGCTTTAATCCTGTTAAAAAGAACAGCGAAGGTGCAAAGTAAGTTTTGAAGTGGAATTTTATAATTCAATTTTAAACACTTCATTTTCAGGTTCTTCACTTTTTGGCATTGGGCTCAACTTCAGTATAAAAATCCTTACGTACAATTTCTTAAACTACGGTTGACAACACCACTTCCGTTTGTTCAAGCTTTCTTAAGTAACTTTATACATAATGGATAAATAAAATGCGTTGGATAAATTATAACAATCAAAAAAAAATATATGTATGCATACTTAGAAAGCGGAGAAGAAGTGTTGATGGATATAGATGGTTACACTGCTGAAGAGGTGCGAAGCCGAATAGTGGCGATTTTGGGCAAAACTGAGTAGTTGAAAAATAATGAATATTTATTGCATAAGTTTGTTATTGTATTTTTTTCAGAAAATTATTGCAATACGAACGGTTAACCCAAGCTAAATTAGACAACCCTGCTCAGTTTGGCGAAAAAAGTGCCCGACAGTGCATTTGTGAAATACAGGGACAAAGGCCATGCTCCGGTTTGATACCTGTACCGGAGTATTTATCCGGACGTTGGCGATGGAACAAAAATTTATCATAGAAAATAAAGAAAAATAAAATACTGATTGTACATTATTATTTCATCTCGCTATTTGGATACATTTTTCAAACCACGCTACAGTATTTAAAATGTAGTCACACTCTGCGTCCACTCTGTCAATTGGGTGATTGTTCTCAGGATACATTAAAACGCTGAAATGCAAAGCGAATGTAAAATATTAAAAAAATTTTTTTTCACAACTTCACATTACCGTACGAGCGTGCATCTTGCTTTTAAATTGTTTATATATTCCCGGGTCTGTGACATTGGGACACGCATATCGCATGTACCTAACAGAAACATCGTCGGGGTGGTTACCTGCAATTTAAACAAAAAACACCACATTAATAAAAATATATAAAAATGAAAAAGTATAAATACGTACATGATTTACGTAGCGTATTGGAGACTTGCTCCACAGCTCTTCTCGCTGAATGAGAGAAAGATGCCGTGAAAAATTAACATTTTCCAACAATGCCTCATATATGCACCAGTCAGGAATATCGGAACAGTCATACATGGCTGATGATAATACAGGAATTTTTCATTAAATAATTAAAATGTCAATTTCAAAATAATAAAGCAAATCAAATACCACTCAAATTTGTCACTGGATTCAATGCTACGCAAGAAGTGTAACAGCATGTGTATTGGCCAATTAAATGAAGGGCAATAAAACCTCCATGAGAGCCACCAAATAATAAAATTGCCTTCTTATTTACATGAGAGTCGCATTGCAGGACCGTTGCAACAGCGTGCTTAATGATAACATATTAAAATGTGATCAAGATTTAAAATAATAAAAATGCTCACATGACAATCTAAAACATCTGTTGTACCAATCAATCCTCCAAGACAATTTACAAATTTTTCTCCGAATCCAAGAGACCCACGATAATTCACTAGAAAAATTAATAAGAGAAATATATAATTAAAACGTTGAACAAACAAATGCACCTCGGAGTACAGCGAAGCCAACACTAACAAAGAAAGCTGCCATAAAAGAATATGCTGTTGTGTAAGTGCTATGCGGGCCACCATGAGGCCAAAGAATTAGCGGATATGGACTTTTCGACTTATCGGCAGGCTTCAGATAAATTCCTTCATATTGAAGACTTCCTTAAAAAAAGAATAATAGACAAATTTCAGTAATTAAAATATTCACCAAATCAATTTAAACTTGCCCAGATCGGGATGTTCTCCAAGAAGCGGAATTCGCCGAAAGGGCAATACTTTCCAATGAATCCTTTTTAATAAAAACGCATCTCTGTTACCGTCAGCTTCAACAAATTTAAACCATATAACACGTGCTTCATCACCAGGTAGTGGTAATCTTGCAATGGCAAGACGTGGTGGGGCGTTAGGAAGACTATAATAAGCAAGCACAAAATCCTTGTACACATCCAATACGTGCCAAGATTCATCTCTTTCTAAACAAGAACAGTGCTTAAAAAATCACAATAATAAAAACGTGCAAACAAACCTGTCGTAGTCCTAAGACGTGCGACAGTTTTTCGCGTTAAATGGATCACCAATATTTCCTTAAAACATAAATTAAAGCAAAGCGTGCCAAATGAAAGGTAAATTTTAAAAATACTGCTTTTGAAGCCCAATGTGCATTAAGCAAGATGCGACTTGAATCTTCAGACCAACAGCGACGTGGAATGTCAATGACATAAAGGCCCGGAAATTGTTTATCAGGATCACATTCGTAGACAGTGTCCACAATAACTGAAGTTTTCATTGTCACCCAATCGCACTAAAAAATATTGTAGTAAAAATATAAAATAAGTTTTCATAATATTTAAATTTCCCTTTTACTAATATTAATTGAGCGGCTTTGCGATGTGGACCACCTGCACCACATCTTAAATATATCAATCTGGAACGGTCTGGGCTAAATCGCAATGATGCAATTGCATGAGTGGCTTCTGTAATGTGGGTAACCATCTGCGTTTGCAAGTCATAAAAGGTTAGTTGTCCTCTAAAATACACACAAACATGAATACATTTATAAAATGTACGTAATAATAGTGATTTTCTTACGCTCTGTTAAAGCAGTATAGCATCCCAAGTTTGCGAGGCCTATCTTTCACTTTTATAAACAGTATCCCGGTTTCATCCGGCGTCCACAGCGGCTGCACAATAATTGGAATATACAATTGCAAAATATTGAATTTCATTTCAAAAATGCATACTTCAAGTGGTGTGAAATTTGCCAACTCTTTGACTACATATAATTCACCTTTTTCAATATGCAACAGGCAAACCACCGGCTGTCGCACGTCAGTCATTTGCTCACCCCAGTTTTCATTTTCTAGATACTCATCGCACTGAAAAGGCACAACATGCTTGCGCATTAAAAAAAATCACAGAAACAATTAATTACACTTTTTAATTAAATCTGTCAAAGTTAATTGTTTTCATTGAAACACAACTGTTGCCCTCACCTCTTCGTTTCCTAAACCTTTATAATGATGCTGCGAATAACCAACAGTCCCGCCGGTACGTTCTGCTAAATATAGAATTTTCTTATCATCACAAGACCATATGAGGTTAGACAGTGCTGAAAAATAAACTTCATTCAGTCAAATAAACTTCCCAAGCTATCGTTCGTGTCATACTGGAATGGACTTTGCCATGCTGTTCAAAATCTTTCAGCCTAAAAGATGCAACTTTGTGCCCTCGAATATTATCATAAACATCAATAAAATCTGCTGAACGTATTGCATCGTCGGAACCGGAACGTTTTGAAGAAGCTGTACGTCTTAAAATTGCTGTAAATTTGCCACTCATACTGACACTTCGACATATTCTATGAAAAGTAGTCCTCAGAATTTCTTTTAACTAAAATCACAATCTGTATTTACTCGTTTATTTCTTCTGGATGAGAAGCCAGCAACTTTGACTTAGTCCACACATCATCAACGAACATTGTAAATGTTCTGCTGAATTTAATGTAATCATTTCGAGCTAAATCTCTCTGTTGCCAAATCGAATTAACCTATGAAAAATAAAAATAGATTCACTACTTAATTCATATTTTAATTTTCCTTTCTTCACCACTATCAGCCTAGGAGTATCTGATATAAAAGAAATGTATCCACTGCAGACATTTGGAATCTGAATCAGGCGTTTGTACGTATCAAGTGGAGTTGCCGCCATAGTTGCTTCTGAATATTCTTTCTTTTCTAAAATAAAAACCAACAAATTATCTTCAATTAATAAACCCCATATGCTCTGATATATCTATCCAATTATTACATCGATAGAATAATAAATCATTTTAATTAACAACAACACTCGAACAAAAATTTCAAGACATATATATCACGTCATCTGCTTCAGATGGAATTAGAAACGAATCAAAAAGTATTAAAGGAATCTTTTAAATTTTAACAAATTGCACCATTTATAAAATTCAAAAGAATTCAAAAATCATTCTCCCATAAAACAATGACTGAATAATGCATCAAACTGAATCAAGATAAATATATAGAAAGAATCAATTTTCCATATGCAAACAAATGGACTATATGCGAAATGAAATTGACCCACAATTATCAGCACGATCACCGCAAATCGAAAACTAAACCTTCACCACACGACAGTATGCTCTTGAACATTCAAGAATGCATAACTTTAAGAAATAATATCGATTATTTACAATTAAAATTTTAAACATAAGTTAATAATTTAAATACATATCATTAAAGGATAACAAATATTGAAAAGTATTTTTAAAATATAAAACACTGATACTGTAATTAAAAAACCATTAAAGGCCAAATTTCCAAAATTGATGATTTAACACTTTTACAGCTATATTTCTTTTGGCAATATTTATTTAAAAGAGTTTATATTAACAGTAATAAGTAATGACAAGTTAATAAAAGTTACATATTTTAAGCAAATTTCTTTATTTACATGATATTTTTTATTTTTAATAAGAATAAATTGCTCAGCTTTTGTCAGCTGCTTACATTACCAGTCAAAGCAAACAGAAAATCGATTAAGAATAGTAAAAAGCAAAAATAAAATGTTGCGGAAGTTGAACGTATTATAAATAATCTCCACAATACAATCTGTTTATCAATTTAATATAAGACTATTTCTTAAATAAAACATTTATTTTTTATGTGAAAGCGTATTCTAAATTATTTATTTATGTTGTTTCAAACCGTTAAGAATTTAAATTAGAAGGTAGGCTGCTTTTATCAAATAAAATTAATCTTGCAGAAATGAAAACCAACAACGCACAGTCATTAGAACAGAATATAATACGTTTTAAAATGTTGAAATTATTTAAAAGCTGTTGCTTATTTTACATTAAAGAAAATTAATATAAGTTATTTATTGTTTGAAGATACAATAAAATGTTACAATTTTCAGATATATTAAAGTACTATTGGTCTTGTTTAAGTGAAAAAATTAATACAGATTTAAATGTAAGCGTGGAAAACATACAAAGTCTTTTAAAAGCGTAGTTATACATAGGTGCTACTATTGCTAAAATTTTATCTATGTTAGTAACGTTAAATTTGCCATTAAAAATACATTTAATTTCAAATTAAGCATTTTAAAATATTAAAATATTTTTTTCA
The DNA here is from genome assembly GCF_000181795.1 of Trichinella spiralis. Lineage (NCBI taxonomy): Eukaryota > Metazoa > Nematoda > Enoplea > Trichinellida > Trichinellidae > Trichinella > Trichinella spiralis. The sequence goes on from NW_003526941.1 coordinate 3,562,191, forward strand.
TAAATTTATACATATAAACTTTATTGCCTTTTTTTACAATCTTTTCTATGCAGCGATACAGTATGGCGGATGCTGTTCATTGAACCTGAATTTCCAAAACAATAGATTTTGGTAGCATTGGCTGGAGCTTACTCATTTTAAACACCAGACGCGCGTAATACAATCGTAGTGTAATTATTGTTTTCGTAAAAACAGATGTAGCACATTGTTGAAGCACCTAGTCGATCCGATTTCTGCATTTCATGGAGCAGATGAAAGAAGGTTACGATTATATTTTACATAAATGTAATATTTGATAACATTTTCTTTTCCAGAAGTCAAAACATACTGGGAATTGCCAGCAATTGCCCATTTTTGCTCACTTTTCAGAATTTACTTCAAACTTGAAGAGTTCGACATTGAAGTAAATATTTGGCAAACTTATTGTGTTTTTATTTTTAAGGCTTTTGATTGAAATTTATGTTCATTTTTATCGTATTTATGTCTAACGTTTTTTAGACTTTAGAAAAAGCCTTTCTGTTAGATGAAGAATTCCGTGGAACTGGTAAATATAGTACGCTGATATTAGACATTATGATGAAACTGATGAAAGGCTTAAATTCACGTCGAGACGTTACGTAGGTTGATTTTATATTTTTATATGAAAAGTAGTGTTTTTTGCTTATTACTTTAGTTTATTTTGAAATTTTAAAGTTTTTATTAATGTTACCTAAAAAATAATGGCATTTTGAATTAATGTTTATAAAATTTATGATTCTTTGAATTACGATGCGAAAAACCACACATGAAAAATCTTTTGTTTGGAGCATATAAATAAGTTCTTGTCTGTTTTCAAACAAATAATGACGTTTATTTAAGAAATTTGTTGTTTATGTAATTAATTTGTTGATTTTTTTAGGATGTTTGATTTCAACAAAATTTTGCATCGAATATTTTCTTGGGGTTGGGAAGCTGCTGGCTACGGCTGTAACCCCTTTGGTCCTGATCCTTCATCAGCGAATTTTCATGATTTACCACTTTATGCAAGAATAAAGATAGTCTACACGCTTTGCGAGTTGCGTCTTTTGAAGTCAGATATCGAATCTATGTTTAAAGTAATGGATTTTTTAAATAGTTTGCTTTATTATGTTTTAGTCGCTTTTATTATTAGAATACATATACTGTTCATGTGATAAAAAAAGTATGCTTATACAAAATAAATGTCTATAATTGCTGTTTTAGGATATAAATAGCGATTGTTTACGTTTACTTCCGCTTGGAGAAGATAGAAATGGTATCACCTACTGGTATTTTTATGGAACACGACTTTACGGCGAATATCCTGACCTGACTGTTAAGATCCGACCGGAGAAGAGTAAAAAAAGAGGTCGCCCCAAAAGGTATTGTCTATTTTTGTATATATTTATCATTTATTTAAAAAAATTTTTTTAGAAAAGAGGAACGAATTAAAACGAATTCTCAGAAAACTAATAATTCGAATAAACGACGTCGTTCAAAGCGTAACAAGGGGCAGAAACTTCGTCGTTCGCTAAGACATAGTACAGTTGCAGAGCAGCATTCAGAATCGTAAGAAGCATTTGAAAAAAAGGAAAAGTACAGTATTGTTTTTTTAAGTGAATCTGTTCCGGAAGAAGTTTCCGATTATGAAGGTAGTGACCACGAAAATACGGACGAAGAAACATCTTTTGGTAGTACAAAAAGAGATCGAAATTCTTCGGAAACATCTCAAACAGAGTATTATGCAATGTAAGTAGTTAAAGAGGTTTTATTTAAAGCTACATTCAAGAACAGAAAGATTTTGCTAAGATATGGTTGTATTCTTTTGTAAAATTTTGTATTTTCCTTTACGCGGTAGAAATACGGTAGTAAGTGATATGCAAGGTTTATTTTTTAGAACGGTATGTTTTAAGCAGAGAGAGAAGTTTTATTTCAAAATGAAGTTGAAATTGAAGTTGCCTAGTATTTGATGTGCAATTTATTCAGTAATGCGCATGGAAGGCGCAGTCTTTTGGTTTGAAAAATAATGTTGAACTATTTTTGCAAAATGGCAAGATTTAACACGATAAGAAATTTAGTTTAATTATGTGGAAATGTTTATTTTGGAACCATTTTGTTTTAAATCATATTACCGGTAAATAAAATTTATTTTTTGATGATAACTTATATTATTGCAAAGTTTAAAATGAACGGTGAAAGAAAATATTTAATGATGTTCATGAATGGTTTGTCGTTTAGGGAATCGGCGCCTGTATATCCTCGAGTAGGTGCAGTACTTAGAACAACTGCAAGCACTTCGAAGGATGTTGATGATGAAGGGGAAACGAATTCCTTGAATGATATGGTTCACTGTACGTACAACAGTGATTATGACGATAGTAACGTGGGCATGGATGACAATGAAGTAGAATATGGTGTAATAATAATAATAATTGTTGCTGTTAAATTTTTTTGTTGTTGAAAATTGTATATTCTTTTTTTATTTTGTTGTTGAAGAATGTGCATAATGTTTCTGGTGCTGGATCTGGAGAAAGTTCTGTAGTTGTTAAAGAAGAGCCCGTCGATGAACAGTCGTTATTGAAACTGGAAAATCTTCAGGCAGTGAAAAATTGTTGGGACCCTAATAATGTTGTAATAAAAAAAGAAACAGCTGAACAGGAGGTGAAAATTAATTTGGATGATTTCCACGCCCAGTCAACGTTTTCTTGTAATGTTGATTTGCCTTCCGAAATTTCACGAACTACTGATACAGCATGTGAAAGGACGGAAAATAAAAATGAAGCAACCAAGGACAGTTGTAGGGAAGAAACGAAAACGGCAGTTGTTAATGAAGAGAAAAATAGACCAAATGTCAAAGAGACTTCTTGTGCAGTTGCTAATAATAATAATAATAATCAGGCATGGAATCAGCCATCATTGATACCACCGACACGAACACGTTGGTTTGTCAAATGCGACACGATGCAAGATTGGCATGATTTTGTTAACACATTGGCAAAATCGTCTTACGCCAACGAGCGACATTTGCATTCGTTATTGTCGGAAAATTTTCTTAGCGAAATTGAAAGTTTCTTTATTCAAAAGGTAGATTTTTTGAATTTTTGAAAAATATTTAATTGTTCTGTGTTTCAGAATCAGCCTTCGCAAATTGAGGTGCAACAGAGTCTTTTGAATGTAGCTTCACACTATGAAACCAACCCAATAATAGAAGAAGCATATGAACCGGAGGAAGAAGTAGTTTATTATTTTTTTGATAATTGGGAAGCTGTTGAAGGGGATTTTTTTCTTTTTTTCAAAAAAAAGCAGATATCTGAAGTATCCCGTCAGTTACGTCCTCGGGTTCGTACGGTTCGATTAGACGATGGCGATGGCTCCGCTGAATCAGGGGACGAAGAAGGTGGCGTGAAAAACACGTCATCAATGAGCCGAGAGATGCGTTACAAGCAGCGTGAAATTGAAAAAGAAAAAGGAGAAAAACTTCGAGAAAGAGCTAAAGAAGGTTTCTTTTTTATTTAAATTTGGGCGAGAATTTTTGTTTTTCAAATTTGTCGTATGTGTTTTCAATTAGAACGAGCCAGGCGTTTGGAATTGCGTCTGAAACGTCAAGAATTGCTCGCAGAAGGGCGAGATCTTTCTGAAGATGTTCTCGGACGAGCAGCGAGTTCTGTCAACTATGCTTATACGAACGAATTGTACGTTGTTTCATTTATGCTTATACAACATTGTTTGTGAAAATGTTTAGAGATATTCAAATGGAATTGGAACACATGTACGGTCAGTTGGAGAAATGTAAGTTATTTTTTTATTGATAATGCTTTTTGCTAAATTTGACATACCTTATACGGTTTTTCTTGAAATAAGCAAAAAGAAATATAATACTTTGACGTTCGTTTTTCAGTGATCGACTCGTTTAAAGAAAGTCCAGATGCTTGGCCATTTTTGGAGCCTGTTACGGAAGATATTGCTCCGGGTTATTTTCAAAAAATTAAAGTATTCATTTTGTTCTTAAATTGCAACTTCGTTATGGAAAAATGGACGATCAAATGTAAAGAAGTAGACAAATAAATTTTTATCTTTTTTTTACAGAATCCTATGGACTTGCATACAATCGAAGCGAAGCTTTACTCGCGCGAATATCGCAATAAAATTGAATTTATCGAAGATGTTAACGCAATGTTGATTAACTGCTTAGAGTTTAATGGTTTAAAAAATGGTGCATTTGAATTTTTTTTGCTTTTCAAAAAAAGCAGTTCTGTTGTTATTGTTGTTTTAGATTATACGAAAATGGCACAGCGGTTGGAAAGAACGTTTATTCGACTTTGGAAACGTTATTTTCCACCATCACGCAGTGCCGATTATGACGACACATACGAGGATGAATTGACTTGCGTGTCCATGTTGGGCGTATTGGATAGGAAAATTAAAGATTTGGTACAGGTAAAAGTGAAATGTGCTTTTGTTGCATTTCACTTGTTCATAAATTTCTGCATGCTCTCGTAGGAAGAGATGGCTGTTCTTCGGAAAACTTTTGAATCGGAAGCAAATAGCAGAAAATCATTAGATGGTGCAGGAAATTCGGTTCACAGAGGCCGGAAGAGACCGTTGGGAAGAGATTCATCTGGGCCGCCGCTTTTAGAACGGCACATCGTTCCAAGCAGTGGCTCTTCTTCGTTCAGAATGCCCATTTTGCCAAAGCTTGGTCCAAAGACCACTCCTTCAGCGTAATCGAATAATATCGTGTGGATTGAGTTTGTTTTTTTTTTGTAATTAAATTTTTCATAAAATTAGGCTGAAATTAGCAAATCCATTATCAAGTTCAGTTACACTGATGTTTTCCGCATCAGAAGGCAATCGATTTGTCCGTATTAGCACACCGCAACAGGTCAAGCCTTCCCAAGCCAATGTGGATGCGATCATTCCATTGTTGAAAATGTATATTCCTGCGATGCCCGTTGGCTATACTTCTGTGATTGTGTATAATTCAGAAGAAGAAATTGTATGCATATATTAATTATTATATTCCTGTCGTTTTTTTCCATCTTCGATATTTAAATACTTGTTTTTGTTTTTTGCTTTTCAGCCAAAATCTGATACTCCATGCATTGAAATTAGTAATATAATATGTCAGCAGAGTTCTCTTCCGAAACAAGCTATCAAAGTGAACAGCAAGTTGTTCATCAAATTCAGCTTGGATCGCCCAAATGAAAGGATACTGATTTCCAGTGTTGGTACACCGTAAGTTGGAATTTTAAAATATTATTTTATTTTTAATTGGAATAATAATTTTTGTTTTGTTTTTTTTTGTGCAGAGGAGGCGGTCGTGTTTTACTTAGGCCATCGGCTATTCGCAAGGAGGACGCTGTGAAACTTCAAGCAGGCACGTCAAAATTGCCTGCTACTCGTATTCACTGTTTACCTGCAGTGCGCACAGTTTCTTCATCTTTTGGACAAAGCGACACTGACAAAAAATACAACCAAGCATCTTCTACTTCTTTGCAAACGACGGATTCAAGTGAAATTATTTTTCTATTGTTATTTATTATTCAGTTGGATGTTTCATTTTATTGGCATTTTTGATGTAGAAGTATCCGTTGCTCCCGTGATCCAAGTTTCCGCCACTCATGGAGTTCGGTCGGTAGGTCAGAAGTTGATTCTTTTGCAGAGCAATCCATTGGTCATACGAGATAATGCTGCAGTGGTGAACAACAATTCTAACAGCAGTGTAAATTTTACTTCAGAAGCTGCCTCAGCAATAACGCTGCGAACTGGGTAATGTTATTGTTGAATATTCGGGTATTTTCTTTTAATAAATTATTTATTGCACATTTTTGTAGCGAAACCAAACCAACGACAGCCAATGTTTCTGGTGTTAGACTGATTCAAATTGTTCCTCCACGTTCTATGGCGACTGATAGTGGTGCACTGTTAAAGCCTGGGGCATCCACGACGACGTCAGGCTCAGAGCCTGTATCGAACAAAGGAACAACATCAGAGATCAGTTGATCATAATTTTCATTTGTTGAACTTCTTCGATTAACTGCAGTTGGTTTTTTCTTTTGCTTTTTCATCCGCAATTGTACCGTATTTTGTACCATATGCCGACTGTTCACGTGAGATGAAGTTTCAATTGCTGCATTTGGACAATGGATGACAAAAAAGAAACCATTTTATGAAATCACCACTATCGTAAATTTCATACATGAATTTTTAAAAAAAATTTAACAATGTGCTTGTATATCATCATCATGCTTTATTTTTCTATCTCTTTTACTTCTTTTTTGTATATCTTATTCTTTGTGTATAATTTGATTTACACGGCTGCTTAGCTTTATTAAATGTTGTAGTATTGTAAAAAATGGCAGAAACGAAAAAAAAGATCTAAATAAATGTATGCCGATATGAATTTGCAGAAATATGTGCATGTTTTAATATTTCGTTTCAAGTGTAATTAATATTTGTGGTAATAAAAGAGAGAGAGAGAGAGAGACTGACTATAAGGAGGTGGAATGTCAAACGACGGGTTTGTAGTGGGAGGGTCGAATTTTCATTGTACTCTGTTTCAGGTGGATCCAGTCGGATGTGTTGATGTCGAACCATATCATGCCGATATCGTGACGACCGTTCAAATTCGCCTTCTGACAATGGTTGAACCACCAGCCGCTTTCGTAAAATTTCGCACAGTGAGTACTGCTGGCGTCTTGGTCCCTGTCGCCGGTGCTGAAGCGCATGCCGTTGTGTTCGCTGAGCGCGTCACTCAAATTGCCCGTATAGCCGCCGACGTGCAACGCGAAACCGTTCACTTCGGAACCCAGGCTGAAATTTGCATACTTGGCGACGAAATAACGCCCAAAAACGTCGATGGTTTCGATTTTCAAAGCGTATTTCGCGTTGCTGGTCATGGCGTGGATGTGCCGATTGCCGAGCCAGAAGTTGGAATCCAACTGGCCGAAGCCGTTTTTGTAATTGGTCCAATTTTGATTGAAATCCACACCGCCGTCCAGTCGACGCTGAATTACCGTCCAACCGCCCAATTCATCCTGCATATCACAATAGACGCGTACTGTAGTATTGTAATTTTTCAAGTGCAACAAGTGGAGGCCGCTGTGGTAAGTAGCCGCTTGGGATGCAGTTTCAAAAGTGCAATCTGAAAACAAACAAACAAGGAAAAAAAGTAAGTAAACAAACTGTCTTGTCTGTGTTTTCGAGTTGGCAATTCTATGATCGCAACAATGATTACCGTTCGGCAGTTGTTCTTCCAACAGCGATATGCGCAACAGGGCGTTGTTCAGGCTGCGGTTGAATTTAGGTATATTTTCCATGGTGTCCAAAGATTTCAAAATATCTTTCGAGTGCTCTTTCAAAGTGGCATAGTCAGCTTTGGAGCGTAATTTCAGATAGATATCTTTTAGCTGGATGTCAATTTGCGCTGAAAGAGAGAGAGAGAAAGAGAGAAAAGGTGAAGAAAAAAGAGCAAACGGTATGTGTGAGTGCGTGTGTGTGTGTGTGTGTATGTGCGTAGTGTAAATTTTTTGAAAATTTTCCAATATGCTTACGAAATTTCTTCTCAGCTCGCATAAGTTCGAGTCGGATTTCGGCAAGTTGGACATCCTGTTCCAAATCTTTGTTGTTGTTCTTGAGCTCGTGAACGGAGATGTTCAAAAAATTAGCCCTCAAATTGTTCAGCTTACTTCCGTAGCGGTGCAGGTCGGTTTCGAAGCGGTTGTTCGATTGTTTCAAGTGTTGAATCGCGTTGAACTGATCCATCTGCAATCGTTTGATCAAGTCGAGCGTTTTGACAACTTCTCGCCTCGATTCGAACGTTTGGCTGGCGATCAGCGTTTCGCGTTCTTCGACCCTTTTCACCAGCGCACAACAGTTGGATACTTGGCTTTCCAGGCGTTCCAGTCGTTCGGAAATGGACTTTTCCCACTCTTTTGCCCTACCGAACCCACCCCTCGCGAATGCTAATCCGCCAGAGACGTGGCCGCCGCCACTGCCGCTCGAATCGGTCGTGATCGTATCCGTTTCCCATTCCAATTTCTCCACGCCAGGGTCCACGAAATTATTCATCCCACTGGCGGCCGCCGGTTCAACAGGAACCAACGCCTCCAGAGTGGACAGGCGTTGGTTGAATTCAAGCTCCAGCCTGCTCAGGCGCTTTTCCAACTGTTCAGTGTGCAAGAGTAGATTTTCAATTTGCTTTTCACTTTGTTCCATGTAGGCTAAAAGTTCGGACGGCTGTTTCATCTCTTCCAACGTTTTGATCTGCACAATGTTGGATGTGAAATTGCTCTGCCGACGGGACAATTTCCACTGCTGTTGTCGCGGCTTTGCCGTTGTATAAGCAATAAGTTGATCTTCTTCGTCGTAAATTTCACCATCATCTCCAGTGTCCATCGTTTTGGACAACAGATTTTCCAAACGGTCAATTCTCTTGCGATCGGCATTTCTGGAACAGCAACAAAGCAATCAAAAAAAAACACCCACACCCCCACACACACATGGCTTATTACCTACCTTTCATATTTGAGTATAGTTAATTCGTTGATCAAATGTTTATTTTCAATATTAACTTGTTGACAAAATTTTTCACAATTTTTTATTTCACCAAATATAAATGGAATGATTGTGATTGAAAATAAATAGATGGATAATAATAATTGATTTGTCATCAAGTGAAAAGAACAGTTTAAATAAGATGGAATTTTGAAAACAAATGAGCTAAGCTCGCAGCTAGTGAAAAAGCAGTTAGTTATATATATAAAAGAGAGGGAGAGAGAGAGAGAGAAAGCGAGAGCAAGAGAGAGAGAGAGAGAGGGAAAAAATGACAGTTGGTTGTTTTGACGTATGCGAAGATTGGTCTCTGTTTTATAACACTAGAAGCAGGCGTTTGTGCTTTCTTTATTCAATTGTCTTCGGCAACATTGAGCAAGCCAAAAGCACACCAAGCGGAAAAGCACAGCAGCTTTCACGTTCCGTCTCGTTAATTAGCTTAAATATAGGTCGAGGTCATGCTGCACTCTCATTTCGACTATTTTAAGTTTTTTTCTTTTTTATAAATTCTGTATATTTTTTCAAATTCGTAAAACATTACAGTATGTTTTTTAATTTTAAATAAAAAAACCTCTTGCATACATGCGCTGTTATTTTTTTCAAATAAACTATTTTTTATTATATCTATTTTATTATTCACATTCAAATATTTCATTCAAAAGTTAATTTTTTATTAAAAAAACTTACTTCATCATTTTGTAAAAATCAAATTATCCATTTTTATAATAATGAATGTTTGAATTCTTTTCACTTTTGTACCTTACTTCATTTATTTTTTACTGAGTACTGTACTTGTGGTATGAATAAGTTTAAGAAAATTCAGTTATTATTTTAAAAGTAAAAAATTCATTTGATAAAGATTTTTTAAAATTTCATAAATTTTATTTTATTTTATTAAAGCGGAAAAACAATTTGTACAATGAATGACAACAAGGATGTTACAATGGTCAAACAGAGCAGGTAATAAGGGCTTGATATGTGGAATGTATGAGTAGGCAGGTATTTTAGCTACCTGAATGTGGCGAAAAGCCTTTGAGCTAGTACGGCTTTGCCGTAGATGGCATGTACTGTTTTATTGATTGATCCGGTGCTTGAGAACAACAGTAATAGTCGAGACCATTGTAATAACAACTAGTGTCGGGCGGGCAGGTCATTTGACCAGGAAGGCAATGCAAAAATGATCCATCGTGATTCTTCACCGGAACTTCACCGCTGGCACAGGGGGGTGGAAGGCGACTGCTGTAGTGCTGTCGACCGGAAGCTACACCTAATCAAGCAAAAAAGTCATATTTATTTTGCCATGTGAAAAAAAGTAGAAAAATTTTTTTTTACCATATGGTTCGACTGGTAATGAAGGAGCAGGTGAGGTGGGTGCAACTGACTGAAGATATGGCACTTGAGCAGTAGCTAAAATACATGCCAAAAGTGTATTACGTGTACATCATCACTTCAAGGAAAATTGTAGTGCAAAAAAATTTACCGTAAGGTGGAGGCGGTGAATGCATAACTGAAATTGGAGGTGTTACATAAGGTGGTGAAGATTCAAACTCGGAAGCGCTTATTGTGGGCGGTGGAAAATATTCATTATTATTGTACAACTGTTGTTCTTGTTGCATTAGTTCACCTGACGAAAGTTAATTTTCCATTTATTGTCATGTACAAAAATATTCGACGATACTACATACCAGGAATGTAACGAATTTCTTGTTCAGGAAAAGTAGGAGGAGCCATTACATGCAAAAGTGGAGGAGGTTGGGGCGGTGAGATTGTTGGACCTTGTTGAACATCCGGTTCTGGTGTAATTTTGTAACCGGAGAAAACATTTTTCGGTTCAAATCCTGGAGCTTCTAAATAAAGTATCATTTGTGAAAATTTGAACTGATAAAATTGTAAACTTGCTCAAATTTGTCTATTTCTCAGAACCCTCCAATACTGATTTTTAGATTTTATTTTTTTTAAAAGTTTTCCAACAATCAAGCTACTACTATTCTAAATTATGCAACAATTAAACTGCTTGATTTACTGTTATCTAAGTTTCTATCATTTTTATCAGTTGGCGTCATTTTTGTTCCTAAAATCTCATCTGGTTGAATTTTTTTCACAAATAATTGCACGAATTAAATATTTTCATACTTGGTGAATCTTTGTCTTTTGAAAGTGAATCCGTAAGCTTCTCTTCCGGAGGAATGTATCCAGGCGCCGCTGGAAAATGGAAATTTATCAAATGAAAATATAATGTCAAATGGACAACTTTACACTTACAGGTCGGGCTTGCAGTGACTTCTGGTTCAGAATCTAAAGCACAAAAAATGCATTGTAATCTATGCAAACTGAATTTTTAGAAAATACAACTGATTGTGAAAAAGTTTAGTTTTGGCAGTGCTGTTTTGATATTTAATTTGATTTGATTTGATTTTTTAATACTTAAAGAAATTTAAAAAACATTTTCAAATAAACATTAATGGATGAATGATTTTTTTACCGTCATCTTCTCGAGCTTGTTTTCTTTCTTCGTATTCTTTTTCTACTTCTGAAAATGAAAAACACTTCTATGCAATGTTCAATTTAGCATGTCGATTCAAATTTACCATCAGCTATTCTTTCACAATGAAATATGCAATTTTCTTTTGAATAAAAGTGATTTCGGTTTCCACCACAACCGCCGTATTGAAAACTTCGACATTTTTTAGTACCTCGATCGTAGTACCAGCGTTCAACATAATTTGAGCATCTTCCTGGATGCTGAAAATATTTGCTCCTGTTATGAACATCTTATGTTTTGAACACGATGTATTTTTATTATTCATCTTATACACGTGAGGGGACATCTTACACTTTGGTCGAACAATTGCTTACCAATTCATCAAGACACTTTGCCAAAGGATCCTGTTCATCATTAATCATTGCAAATACGATCGCACTTCCGGGCATCTGGCCTTCAGAATGTTGACCATTTTCGCCTGTATATACGGGCACAAGGGGTATGGAATGTTCTCGAGAAGCTTAAAAACACAACAACAATAATGTAATAAAATTAATTTGTCTATCTATCTAGATGAAATTTTGAAATCAAAAAGAATTACCCTGCCAAATTTCATCATTCATGTCAACTTTAATTCGTCGCGCTAATTGCTTGCAAATTTTTGTCAAACTATCTTTATCCAATCTTATAGTTCTACCATCTCGAGTATTCAAATCGACAGACGTATTTCCTTCTGCAACAAGATCAACCAGTGTTTCTTCAAGATCCCCTACTGTAGAAGCGGTTTGGTTTTCTTTCAGCTCTTTTGTAATTTTGTCAATGACTGCATGAACAACAGCATGAGTATCGCCTTCAGAATCATGTTCATCTGGTGTTTCTTGTTCGTTTTCTGACCGAGTCGTGTTCCAATTTTCTTCCAATTCTGATATGCTTTCTGTTGTACTGAGATCATCACTTTTAACAGTGGTCTCTTTAAATTGATCACTTTTGTGAACGACTTGCTGTAAAACATTTGGAACGGTCAGTGTTTCTGTCTTTTGACCTTAAATGTTAATTTTATCAAATTACACGAGTCCGGAATTGTGTGCTATGCATGCAAAAAAGAAAAATACCTCGGACACATCTCCTTCTGCATTCTTGACTGGAAGAAAAGCTGTTAGCGTTGCCACCGCATCCGGTAAAAATGAACAATTTGCAATCTCCAATTGATGGATCATAATACCATCGAATGAACTCGTCATTGCAAAATCCAACATCCAGTGGACGATAGCAAATATCATCGGATGCAGGATAGTCAATTTCACTTTCTAAAAGTAGAAGATAAATAAATCTGCAATAAATCGAATATGCTAAAAATGCTTACGCGCATTGCACATTTTGAGGCATTCTTTTTCATTTGCAAAGTTGTTCCCGTTTCCTCCGCATCCTGAATATGAGAACTGCTTGCACGCACCTTTTGGTCTGTCATAGTACCAACGGTTGTAGCTTTCTTTGCAAGTACCCTTATCAACCGGATGATGACAAACATTCAGCGGTAAGCCTGAAAGAGTTTTTCTTTTTTGAAAATTTTCTCCTCCTCCTCTTTTCTTTCAATCACATAAACTAATATGTACGTTCAATGCAAACGTTGACGCATTCCAGCTGTGATGCGAAATTGTTGTCATTTCCATTACATCCGGTGTATACGAATGCTTCACACTTGTGATTGCCTTTGTTATAATGCCAGCGGACATCAACTCCATCACAGTTACCAGTTTCTACGGGCTGAAGACAGCCGATTGGAATTGGCTGAAAGAGATCTTCGTTGTCTAAATGTTTTAAAATAAATTGTTTCACTCCATTTCAAAAAAGATTTCTTCAAATTAAAAAATTGTTCACTCACTGTTGACTTTCATAGCTGGAAAACTCACTGCAGCTTTCAACCTTTGTACCAGCTCAGTATCTTTACTTTCTTCATCAGTATAATCTTAAAATTATAATTATTACAATCAATAAGCCATGTAAAAAGTGTAAAAATGAAAAATTTGAATTAAATCTAAAATTTACCAGTCGTTTCGTAGTCATTGTCATCGGTGTCGTCAACTCCAATAGTATCACTGCTTGAATCACCTGAAATTCACATTTAGTGTGAAAATTTGATTTATTTTGCAACACCAATTTCACCTCTGACACATGCGGATATGCATTCCTCTTTGCCGACAAAATTGTTCTCATTTCCATCACAACCGCCGTATATAAATTTTCGGCATTTGTTTGCCGAAGGGTCATAATACCAACGTTGAAAAGCGCCTCTGCAGACTCCAACTTTTTTAGGTAGCATACAAGGATCTTAAAATTGAAATTTGCATGCGTGTGTGCGATTGAAAGAAAAAGAAAAATTCCCTCCACGAAAACTGCATACCAGCACAAACATCAGTACAATGCTTTTCAGTGAGGAAGTTGTTTCCATTTCCGCCGCAACCGCTGTAAATGAACTGCACACACTGGTTCTTTTTCGCATCCCAAAACCTTAAAGCAAATTTTGCCAGTGAAAGGTATAATTATTTTCATATTATTCAAATTTTTATGTTTTATGTTTCCAATCAATTACCATCTTCTCAGTCTTCTGCTACAGTGTCCTTTGACTGCGGGTTGTGAACAACGTTGGAATTTATTATCTTCAGAATTTTCAGCCGACGGTTTTCTGGTACCGTATTCTATTCTATCAGAAAAGCTAGTCTGCACAGTATGCTGCGCTGGCTTCACGGTTACAGAAGAAACAGTGTTGACAACAATCAGATCGGGATCTTTGTCTTGAACAACCCGTGATGGTTTCAACTCAGGCTTTTTCTCTGAGCTTTTCTGTTGTTGTTGTTGTTGTTCTTCACCACCTTGAGTGGTTTCAAGTTGAATTAATTTTTCAGCAATTTGCTTTTGATTCCATCTTGTCGTGGAATCTTTACGACCTCCACAAGTTTGTTTGCAATCAGAAAGACGCTTGAAGTTGTTCTGATTTCCTCCACAACCTCCGTAGAAAAAATAGTTGCACTCTTCCAGTTGAACGTCGTAGTAGAATCTCAGTTCGAATAAATCACAAAATCCTCTCTCTTTTTTCTGTTCACACAGTGCCGGTCTTGTTTTCAAATTTGACGCTACTTCTGTAATAAAACAAGAGATAAAGGTAACAATGTTTCTGCACAGTGCAATTTTGGTACCGTTGTTGAGAATATCCGGACAACAGTAGGCCTTTTCACTGGTGTATATGCATTTGAAATCACTTGGACAGCTTTGCAAAAAGCAGTCGAACAAATTCCCGTTGGTATCCACCAACGGACTGGTGCGCTTTGGGCATACTGGTTGACGATGTTCTTTGCAAGAAATTTCACACTCTTCCTCCGTACGGTAGTTGTTCCCGTTGCCTCCGCATCCACTGTACGTGAACGTTTGGCACTTTGACAATTGAAAATCGAAATACCTGCAAACAATTTCGACCGTATTAATTAATTATTTCATATGAAAAATTGAATTTTAACAATTTTTTCAATCATTTTCTTGAGAATTTTTCTTCATTTGTATATTGTTTTGTACAAACTAAGTAAGTACAATAGGAAGAAATCATCTTCAACTGATTGACATTCTTATTGTTGAATTGAAAAAAAATAATTTTACTTACTATTTAATCTAATCTAATCTAATATAATATAATATAATATAATCTAGCTGTGAAGTAATATAATAATTTTGTGCGATTGGAGATGATGAGAAAAAATGAAATGTGCTGAAAATGTATGAATTTGTATATGCATTGAAATGGAAAAATCTGATTCTGTGCAGATGCAACGGAAGAAGAAGCTCACCATCGTTGTGTTTCATTTTTGCAATGACCTGCATCATAAGCAACACTGCACTGGGATGAAAATTTATTCGATATTGGGGCACTTGTCAACTGAGGCTGGGCAGTTGCTACGGTCGGGACAGTGGGCCGGCCTTAAAAGTATTTCAAATGGTCAATTTATTTATTGTTCATTGAAATCACCAGCTGACTGTCTGTCATTGTTATTATTACCAATTTTTCGAATTCTAATAATGTCGACATGTTTTGTCACTTTTGGAATTTCTTTTGAAACTTCCAATGAAGAAGGAGGAGACGACGATGATGATGCTTTCGACGGTGCAGGAGTTTGCTGTAAATCATCTGCAGCAAAAATATTATAACAATACAAGAGTGATAAGCAAAGTAAAGTATAATAAAATAAAGTTACCTGCTAGGTTGGAATTTAGACAGCGTCGTTCACATTCTGCAGCTGATTTAAATAAGTCTAATTTTTGTTCATTAGCACCTTCGCACAGTGAAGCTGGATAAGCAACGCATCGGCCATCTTTAACATAATAGCGCAATGCGATTCTTAATTTGCTCCCATCGGAGCATGCAGATTGAAATTGTTGACGAAAGCAAGCATTTTCTTCCGCATTCACTAGAAGGTGAAGAAGAAGGTGAAAAAATAACAATATATATATATATAAGTTTCAAATTCAACTTACCGAAGCTGAGATATAAAAGCAGAACTTGAACACTGAACAGTACCACATTCTGGACTTGTGCCATTCTATAAAATATACAATAGTAGAGAAAGCTGTTAAACTTTGTTGAAGCGAAATTTTCGAAATGAAGCACGTTCAACGTCTCTGCAACTAATTAACTATACGCGTATACATACATACATACATACATATATATATATATATATATATATATATATATATATATATATATATATGTATGTATGTATGTATGTATGCGCGTATAGTTAATTAGTTGCAGAGACGGGGAACGTGCTTCATTTCAAAAATTTCGCTTCAACCAAAGTTTAACAGCTTTCTCTACTATTGTATATTTTATAGAATGGGCACAAGTCCAGAATGTGGTACTGTTCAGTGTTCAAGTTCTGCTTTTATATCTCAGCTTCGGTAAGTTGAATTTGAAACTTATATATATATATATTGTTATTTTTTTCACCTTCTTCTTCACCTTTCTAGTGAATGCGGAAGAAAATGCTTGCTTTCGTCAACAATTTCAATCTGCATGCTCCGATGGGAGCAAATTAAGAATCGCATTGCGCTATTATGTTAAAGATGGCCGATGCGTTGCTTATCCAGCTTCACTGTGCGAAGGTGCTAATGAACAAAAATTTGATTTATTTAAATCAGCTGCAGAATGTGAGGGGCGGGGTGAAAAATTACAACCTAGCAGGTAACTTTATTTTATTATACTTTACTTTGCTTATCACTCTTGTATTGTTATAATATTTTTGCTGCAGATGATTTACAGCAAACTCCTGCACCGTCGAAAGCATCATCATCGTCGTCTCCTCCTTCTTCATTGGAAGTTTCAAAAGAAATTCCAAAAGTGACAAAACATGTCGACATTATTAGAATTCGAAAAATTGGTAATAATAACAATGACAGACAGTCAGCTGGTGATTTCAATGAACAATAAATAAATTGACCATTTGAAATACTTTTAAGGCCGGCCCACTGTCCCGACCGTAGCAACTGCCCAGCCTCAGTTGACAAGTGCCCCAATATCGAATAAATTTTCATCCCAGTGCAGTGTTGCTTATGATGCAGGTCATTGCAAAAATGAAACACAACGATGGTGAGCTTCTTCTTCCGTTGCATCTGCACAGAATCAGATTTTTCCATTTCAATGAAATACAAGTTCCCAAATTTTCAGGACATGTCATTTTTTCACAGCATCTCGAATCCCGCAAAATTATTATATTACTTCACTGCTTCATTATATTATAGTATATTATACTACATTAGATTAAAGTATCCAGATCATCAAATTATCTTTTTTGAATTCAACAATACATTTTGAAATCAGGTTGAAAATGATTTCTTCTTATTGTACTTACTTATATTGTCCTCAACAATATCCAACTATTCTCTTGTTCTCGTATGAATGATTGACTGAATTGTTCACCATATTTTTTTACTATAATCTAATTGACTACTACTTCCAAATGTGTATGCCGACAGTTCGATTTCTCAATGTCACAACGTTTCACAATCTCTTTGTATGGATCTTGGCGTTCCAAAGATCTGTCCTCTTTGTCATCAGTAGCGCGAAATTTCCTGAGCTGACCTTCGTTTGCATGCATG
>NW_003526941.1:3579376-3592583 GCF_000181795.1 Trichinella spiralis
CCCTTCCCCCCAGTGGAGAGGGAAACAACCACCCACATACTTTCCCCCACATGCGCGCGCGCTCGCAAACACATATTTATGTACTTTATATACATAAATATATATTTATATATATATATATATATATAATATATATATATATGTATGTAGGTATGTATATATGTGTTTGTGTGTGCGCGCGTGTGTGGTGTATGTATGTGGTTGTTGGTTGCTTCTCCAATGGGTGAATGGCTAATGCAGCAAATGAAAGTGCGATTTTCTTCACTCGGAAATTCTGCGGCCTAATTAGCGAAATTGTGACGTTTGGGTCAGGGCGCGCTTTGGACGCTATCACAAACCAATCGGACACAATCCGATCAGTGTGGAAAAATTTTTGACAGATTTATCTGCTATTGAATGTCACGCTTTGTAATGTAATATCAAGTACAGATCATGATAAGTTACTTGGTGGTGTATATCATTTTGCAGATTATTTTCGGGTCAAGGTAACATGTTCCTTAAGCGCGTTCTCTTTCGTGCAACCAACAATTTTTGCTCTTTCATTACGTAATCTTTCCACCAGCCAGCCAATCCTGCAGCTTGCTCGCTTGCACTTTACAATGATGAATGCCAGTTAATATTGATAAATATGCGTACACTTTTGCACAATTCCACTCATCCGTACAACAAGCTTGTCAAGCTTGTTGCAAATACCATCGGGGTTGTTAGCATAATCAGCATATCATGCCTTCGATCAAAGTTTAATTTTGTTTTTTTTTCCTATTTTTCTTTTTTTGCTGAACTGAACAAAAGCGCATATAGCTTGGCATATGGCAGTCGCCATGCAAGTGCGTTGAACTTTAGCGTGCCGGCACAAGAAACGTCACCATTTTATTCATCATTATTCCAAAGTTAACCAAACTTTGACACATTCACACTTGCGATAAAATTTTCAATTAATTCAACAAAATTTCAAATACCAGGCATTCCAATAAATGGAATTTTTATTTTTTTAAATAAAATATGTTTTTCTTATTACTTTTTTTAAACAAACTAACAACGATTCGATGCTTTCAATGAGAACATTTATTTACTGACGCTTGTGCATAGTGAAAAAAGTTATTACTGAATCATAGGAATATTATTTTGTCAACTGTTCAACTTTTTATTTCAATTACTCTAAGTATACATGCATACATTCATTTGTTCATTCATTCTAACTACGGCAAGGTAAATTAATGGTAACTTTTCAAATTTTATGACCATTATTATTTTCGAATAAGTGAAATAAATCGTTTTTTTGGCAGTTAAAAGTAAAAGACAAAAAATTGTATAAAATGGTTTTTTAATAGCTGTTACTTTTAAATCATTCTTTAAATAAAGAAATGTTCACCACTGTGCATCAGGCAATGATGAATGGAACACTTCGAAGGAATTGGAATTGCAAGTGAAAATTTATTCATTTACCCCTTAATTTAATGCTAATAAATAATGAGCAAAACCTATTCATCACATTATCAATATCAGTTGGTGTTTCAATACGTTGTATAGTTTCATTGATTATGCTACGGATTTTATTTATTTGTGTGAGATAAAAATTTTAAACAAAAATAAGCTTTCAAAATAATACTTTGAAAGCTGCGAAAAGTTTTACTCTTTACGCTGTTGTTGTTTTCATTTTTCTGCAACATTTTCCCGTTTTTAGCCGTAGGCTAAATTTCCCTTTCTTCTATGAATACTGTTTTCCTGTGAAATATGATTGATACCAGTGAAAACAATAAATGCATCTTTATTTACGCATCACTTAAACAGGAATTCATATGAATATTGATGTCAAAAGAAACTTTTTCACCATGATTGACGTTAGTCAACTTTGTTTATAAAGAATGCTATCAAACAGTATGAAGATGAACTTCTTGGTATAAAAGAAAAAAACAGTATAATATATTACAATATCATTGCACACTTTAAATTGTATTTGATATGTCCATTTTCACTCGAATAACATTTTAATTTTACTGAATTACAAAATGAAGAAGAAATGAGACGTGCCGAAATGAGAAATTAAAACGAAAAATGAAATTTTCAAAAATCAAAACGAGCAATTCTTTAATATACGAGCACCTTTTGACAAATTCACAAATAGCTGTTACGATCACAAATAACTTAGTATACGTTTTCATTTCTTTTGGATGGACAAACAAAACATACGTATATACATTTCTGTGCACTTATGACTGTCTGTCTCAGAGAGCAAATAGATGAATTTGAATTATTATAGCATGTTATTATTGAAGATAGTATTGCTTATTTATACTTGATGATCGAACATAATATTCTGTAGATTTTAGGAAAAATAAGAACAGAATGCTTTTTTTGTTGTTGCTCGTCGCGCATTGATCTGTATTGCTTTTTTGTTGAGTCGTGTTTGTTATATTTTTGTTTGTTTCTTGTTTTTGAGGTATGTATGTTTTCATTATTTACGTTGAAAACAATTCTCTCTTGCAACGATAAAAACGTATCACACACATCAAGTTCTGCTAACGGCGAACTTATCGCTTCGATTGTGGGGACTGCTCATGCGATCTGCTTGCCAGAGGACACCTGGCTGAAGATTGTTGAAGTGCTTGCTTAGAATCAACGGCCCAACAAATCATACAGTCCATTGCTCCCTGAGCATCAGTAAAATCAACTCAGCCGTCTACAAATGAAAAGCATGAATTTATCAATCGAATGAAGATTAGCAGTTGTAAATTATAATAACAACTCATGTCCAGATCAGCTTTTTCATTTTACTTTATTAAAGGCAGTTTATTCAGCTTGTCTTTATCAGCAGCTACTTTTGAAATTTAACTTTTTTTTTCTTCAACTCCTTCACTGGTAAGGAATTTAACTGTTCATAAAATGTTAGTCTGGTGAATTGAATGAATTTGCGCTATCGAATCAAAAGATAGTTATAAAAAATTCAAATAACCGACAAACAATATCACGCACATGTGTAATTTTTTTCACGAATATTTTTTATTCTTTTGGAAATATTCAAAACATGAAAATAAACAATAATCGCTTGAGTTTGTATATAAGTAAAGTTTATACATTATTGAAATATAATACTGAAATACATAAGCCTATCTTCGTTGGAAGTTCAAAGTCCCATTTTGAATTTAACTGGAATATTTATCTATTTAATTTGTGTTAAAAATATATTAAATAAACATATTAATATATATTTTTGTCCATATTATTTAAAAAGAATTGTATAGTTTTGTAACATAGTTTATAATTAATTATTAATCAATATAATTATATGTAACCGGAAAACTGGGCTAACATTAAACATAGAATATTCAACTAATTAACAGTCAAAAGGAAGGTCAAGCGTTGTAGCCAATCAAATTTATTTTAAGCGAAATTTGTTTCGGGCTACAACTAAATTATAAATGTAGCTATTTTGCGTGCGTGGTCATTTTCACTCATCAGTAGCCAAATGAAGTGGCGTGCATTATTTCTGATACTTTCTGACCAACAACTGAACATGATCACTTCCACTGAATGTAAATTTTCACATTTGCTGCCGAATCCATTTCAACAACACGTCAACAACCTTAAACCAAACGTCTTGAATGAAGGTAATGTTTATGAATTTTTTGTTTTTTTTCCAACCAGTGCATTTATATTTTAATTCGTCAAAATCAATTATTTGCATCTGCATTTCTTTATAAATATTTAATATACATTCTTCATAGTTGAAAACACTGTTTGCTTGAATTGTGAAATGAAAATAAATGTTCAGTTATTATTTATCTGAGAAATGTTTTTGAGCAAATTTCTTTATTGAAACTGTTCAAATTATTACTTTTATTTATGTAAACTGTAAAATTGAACCAATTGAACCATTAAACGCCAAATCAATGTTATTAACTTATTATTTTCATCATCTACACGTTTAGCTTTTATTCATATTGCCCATTATTACTTTTTTATGCAATTTAGTGTTCGTAAAATTAAATTTTGGCACAAAGTAGATACTGTTTAACATGTGAAGCTTAATGAGAGCTGACAGTTGGCGTTCAGTAGCGTTTCCTTCTCAAATTGGTACATTTATTGTTGCATTAATTAATGTTTGTTATCTACTTTGTGAAAGTCGTTAATTTTGAAGTTTGTATGCTTTACTCTTTTTTATGAATTTTATTGGTGACTCATCCAATTCTGTACTGTTTGCACGCACTCTGTGACTGAAGGTCTCATTGGGACTTCTTTCAGCTTTTCCATTTTTTTCTGACCAGATGTGATGAGCGTGATGTAAGTTTCTTCCCGTTGAAACTTCCACTTTTTCTAACTGTCTAGATTTTGTGATTTGGCTGTGCTATATAAATCCACGTATATCTGCTGCTGCTGCATGTAAAAATTTATGTTTGACGTGGTACATCATAACAGTAGGTTCCAATCCAAACATTTCTTAGGTAAACGGTGAATGAATAATCTGTGATTGAATTGATATCGTTGAAGTTATTGCCAAGATTTGTTTTCATTGTCAATGTGTGTTTAAAAAAATCAGTTGTTGTCATATATTTAACTTGGCTTTTTCAAGTTGCGCTTTCCTACAGTTTAGGAATTTAAATCAGTAAGCAGTTTATTTTAAATATTTTTTTGCTGTTGTTTAATAAATACGTTAAATAGGCTTAAGTTATGAACTTCAAACAATTTTTCTGCATCTTTCAGCAATTTCATTAATAATGTTTATGAATAGATAATAAATGCAAAATAAAGCGTACTTAATTTCAGTTTAAAAATTTTGCAATAATTCATTTTTTGAATGTTTGTTCATATTCTACTTTAAAAAATTGATTTCATATTTGCCGTTAATATGCTTGTTGGCACTGAGATGCTGAATGCTGTGAGGAATGTTGTAATTCTGACTATATTCAGCGCTGATATGCTAATTTTAAAACAAATTCCAAATATCATATTGCATGTTAAATTAGATGAATATAAATTTGCATATTAATGATATAATTTTGTGTAAGTATGCTATGCCATTCGATGAAACGCAAGCACTCTTATCAATTCAAAATTAGATCATTCGACACAAGGTGAAATATTTTGCTATTTGCATAATTGTCTTACTATTCTTTTCTAATTTTCAGCTTAATCGACAGTTTATTCAGTGCATCGTCATCATTGTAAGCGCTGAACCTCGATTCTCTTTTCAATTTATCATCTATGCTTGAAGACTATGCTATGATGCCGGTGGAAAGAATCTTGGACTTGGAAAAGACATTCTTTGTTTTGCTATTTGTATGAATTTATTATTATGCTTGTTGCTTGTCCAATTTAACAGTCTTGTTTACTTGACTAATGTGATTAACATTGACTAATGTGATTGTCGCCTCAGTTCCTTGTTGCATTACGCAACGACTCAATCCCATTTTTAATTACTGAACAGTATTCAGTTTTTACATTTTCTTTTATTTCAGAATTTTATAATTCCAATGTATTAGATTACAGTTAGTTGCTTTGAGCACAATTAATATAATGTGTGTAAATAAAAACAATAAATTTAATCATTTAATAAAATTATTCTCTATATTTATGCCATTAGGCTATTACTGATGGAAAATTAGGTTGTTCTACCAGAGGCAAAGTAGTTATATATTTATATAATTTACTTTTCACAATGTTTCATTTCATAGCCATTTAGTCCATAGTGATGGCGGCACGTGGTAAATAACAACATCATGATATTGAATGGTAAGTTGTGTCATAACAGGGTTGCTATTATATGCATGCTATTAACATTACACTACAAATATGCTGATTTGAAATGAATGGGGTTTTCTGTTATTATTTTTATTGTTATTAATGTCATTATTTTTTAGATGCTGTCTGCCTTATCATCCTCATAACACGATGTCAACAATGCATTGGTGAATTTTGGTAAGTTCTCTGTACCTTGGTAAGTTTACACTGGAAAGTTTCACAGCATGCTATGGGATGTAATGAGGCGTTGCAATGAATTAACAAAATTTCTAACAAGTATTTTACAATAAATATCTGCCAGCTATTGTTTCATCAGACTTAAAAAGAAGAAACGATTGAAAACCAAATGAGACTTATTGAAGAAAATTTCCAAATTGTGTTGCATATTTTGTTCTTGCACATTATATGCATATACTGCTTTCATTACGGTACGGAAAAATTACATTTTATTTTTTAATCCATGTATTGACTGTACTCAATGTTTAGGAAATTGAACCACTCCAAGGCTGCAGTTTATACAAAATATAATAATTATGAGAAGATGCTACCACTTCTACCATCTTTTCATAATTAACCTGTCGAAATTGCGCAACTGATGTGTTGAGAAGAACTGCAAGCAACTCGAGTAAGTTATTATACCTAGAGCTTTAGGAAACCTGTATTTATGGATTGTGAAGCTTTTCGTAGTGCCTGAGACGCTGGAGCATTGTTTGTGATTCTATATGTTCCATCTGAGCATCTTATCTATATGTGAGATTTTCCAAAAGTTCAGAATGGAGCAGCGACCGGTTGGTTCTCAGTGTAAGAAGAATGGCAATTCCATTAACGATAAAGCGTTACAACGGATAAAAGCCTGTAACAACGGAATGCATAATGCAGAAAGCCGCAGCGTGGTGAGCTACATCGTCGGTCGTTGCGTCTGTCAACGAGATGTGGAATTTCCAACCCCAACATTGCAGATTCAGTGGAAGATGTGCTTCGTACAGTTAAAGCCCCCAAAACACCAACGCAGTTAATAGAAGAGCGTTATTCGAGCATCAAAAGTGCTGCAAGCATTTCCAGAGATTGCACGAATGGTTGCAGTTTTATATAAACGATACGATTATGCAAAGTGAACAGGAGAAGGAAGCTGTCGAAATGGCGCAGTCGATTTGTCGAGAAGCTTTACAAGTGACTCAGGTAAGTTATTGAACAGTATTTATTTTATATGGGCTTTATTTCTCCACTTCTAAGTCATAGCATTAATATGCATAAATTTTTTAGGTGTGGATCGAAATGGATAGATTGGAAGAATGATTTCAACATCAAAAGTGCAAGCATTTCCAGAGATTGCGCGACTGCTTCACGGTTGCACTTTGATTAAAACGAAGTGCAAAGAAAACAGCAGAAGGAAGCTGTCCAAATTGCGCAGTAGATTTTTCGAGATGCTTTACAAGTGACTCAGGTAAGTTATTGAGCAGTATTCATTTTATATCCACTTTTAAGTCAACATTAAATAATATGCATAAATTTTTTAGGTGTGGATCGAAATGGATAGATTGGAAGAAAGATTCCATCAAAAGTGAAAGCATTTCCAGTGTTTCCGCGACTGCTTCACGGTTGAACTTTTATCAAAATGGAGTGCGAAGAAGACAGAAAGAAGCTGCCCAAATTCGCAGTAGATTTGTCGAGAAGCTTTACAAGTGACTCAGGTAAGTTATTCATTTTATATCCACATCTAAGTCATAACATAATATGCATAAATGTTTTAGGTGTGGATCGAAATCGAAATCGATAAAAGTACATTCACTGGAAATGCACTTTTGATGTTGGAATCATTCTTCCATTCTATCAACGAAGTGCAAATTAAGAAGCATATTTGTCGAGAATTTTTAAGTAACGCAGGTAAGTTGAGCGTACTGCAACTTGTACTTGGCTTATGAAGTTCTTTTATAGAGTATGAGATGCATCGTTGAGTCTGGCGGTATCATCTAATCCTACGAGCAGAGAAGATATTAGATCTAAGGTGAAAATTCCAACTTTAGTTAGGTGAGAAATCGTTCTGCATTTCATTTGGGAGATGCATTATCCAGCGGAACAGGTAAGTCAGACTGTTTGGATTCCTACCTACACTTGTTTGGATTCCCGAATGGAATTAGAACTAGCAACAAGTGATATATAAGATTGCATGTATTTCCTGGGAATTTTTTGAAAATCGCCTGAGGCGTAAATCTGGGTGTAGCTTAAAGGTGAACATTTTTTTGAAAATGGATTCAGGCATAGCTCCGGGTGAACCTTGAGGGCTAAATTTTTTTTTAAATTGCCTGAGGTCTACCTTGGGGCGTAGCCTCAGGGAAATTTTTTTAAAATATTAGAAAATTTTGAAATTTCAGAAAACAGTTGCCGGAGGCGTAGCCTGAGGCATAGCCTGAGAGCAAATATTTTTTTGAAATTTGCCTCAGGGGTGGTTTGAAGGCAAATAGTTTTTTTAAATTGCCTGGGGCATAGCCTGAGAGCAAATGTTTTTTTAAAATTGCCTGGGGCATAGCCCAGGGCGTAGCCGCAGGGTAAAATTTTGAAAAACTTGGAAAATTTTTGAAATTAAAAAGACGTTGCCCGGGGCGTAGCCTTAGGCATAGCTGGAGGCATACCTCGAGGAAATTTCCCAAAAGGGAGAGCCTAGAGCATAGCCTGAGGCGATAATTTTATTTGATCATTTTCATTCTAGGGCTATTTTCTTAAAGGCTCTCCTGCAACTTATCTTACCTGAATGCCCATACCTAAAATGTGTTAGTATTTACTGGTAGCCTTAACGCAATAACGGACCCTTACCTGATACTGTTGAGATGTGGAATGTTCGCATAATTCATTTCACACATTTCAGATCTGATGAGTTGTTCCTGATCTTACTGATTAAGTTGATCCTGATTAAGGAACTTACTAGTCTTTGATGCAAGATGAACGCACGTTCTACAGTCCTAGTTCTTGAACAGTCCATCTTCTCAAATCCGCTGCTAGTATGAAGTGTCCGTCGTTGAGTCTGCTGTTCTCTGACTTCTGGCAGATACTGTTACCATATCTAAAACATAAGAGCGTTAATAATTATAGTAAAGCATCAGAAGTAATAAGAACTTACTTGACATTACGATGACGCACCTTGGACGGGTATTATTCATATTGTTCAAAATGCTGGCATTAATACCAAACGATTCTGTAAAAATTACACCTGAAAAGTGTCAAATTTAGGACTTACCTGTGACTCCAAGAATAAGCATGCTCGGCAAAGTAGCTCTTGCAGCTTCATCTTCCCAGACACCCATGTTACCAGATCTAAAACATAAGAGCGTTAATAAGTACAGTAAAGCATCATAAAAGTAATAATTACTTACTTGACACTATGATGACGCAAGTTGAACGTGTACTATTCATCCTGTTTAATCTGATATGGTCAAGTATTAAACGAGTCTGTTGATGGAAAATTGAACCTGAAAATATGTATGAGTAATGTCAAATTTAGGACTTACCTGTGACTCGAAGAATAAGCATGCTCGGCAAAGTATCCAGTGCTGTAGAGACAAATGAATATTCCAACCAGCTGATAATTTCTTGTTTATACGGGTTCCCTAAGGAAAGCTGTCTTTCTTAAATTTATGCGATAGGGTCAATTTTCTTAGCATGCTCTCAAGCAGCTACGCATGACGAATTGTCTTTCTCCTTTTCACGTACGTAGTGGAATCGCTGACAGTCAGCCAAATCCATCCGTGTGATTATTTTTAACCATGTAGTAGAAATTATAAAGATTTGATGTCACAAAATCTCAAAATGTCTGAAAATTATTAATTACTTATATTACTGGTATTAAATAGCCATATTATAAAAAGTAATTGAAGACAAATAACAGTGCATCTGGATTTAAGCTTTACGTTACACATAGAAATTGTAAATAGATTACTCACTTGTTAAATCAGGTGCATATGATAAAAATGTGGAGATCATTTGCTCAACTTGAGGGTTCAAAGATG
Organism: Trichinella spiralis; assembly: GCF_000181795.1. Classification (NCBI taxonomy): domain Eukaryota; kingdom Metazoa; phylum Nematoda; class Enoplea; order Trichinellida; family Trichinellidae; genus Trichinella; species Trichinella spiralis. The sequence goes on from NW_003526941.1 coordinate 3,589,117, forward strand.
TTGCTATTTCAATCTTAAACCAAACAACTTTATCCACGGAGTTTAAAGTATGTTATACTTACCCTAGTTCACTTTCAGCGTTACGATCCCATAATGTTGACGTTTTTCAAACTTCAAAATAATGTGAACCACTTCAGCAGTAGAAAATAATAAAGGCACAGGAATTTAAACTATAAACCATAAAATAAATGCTATACTGATAATCTGTTATTGTAAAATACACATACCGTTATTCATATTGAGCTGTGAAGCAAGTCACCGTTGTTCACTTATCCTAAAAGTTATTAGATAATATAATATTTCTGTTTTCAAAGCGAGTGAAATATAGACAAAGGTGTTTTTTTACTTACATGATGACTTTATTCTATCACCAAAGATATGTGGACGTATTCAACATTTCCAGGTAAAATTGATAATGGAGAATGTTGAATGTGTTACGTACTAATATAAATTTTCAAATATTAATGTGAGAAGAATGAAGCATTTGTTTTTACTTACATGTAATCTTTATTTCTGTCAAGATACGGCAAATATTTCGAGCAGTGCCATCACTAGTTAGGAAATGTAGTATTACAAATTAAATAAGCGATTTGAATTTTAAAATAATTATGATGCACTGTTATTTGTCTTCAATTACTTTGTATAATATGGCTATTTCACATTGGTTCATCTGATCATATTCATTATAATGGCATATAAAATAGAATGGAAGTTGTGATGACCGTATTGCATTGCTTACCTTTTCTTTCGTGTGTAATTGGCAGTTGTCCTTTGCAGTTTTATAACAGTAGTTCCAGTGGTCTTTATTAGTGTAGTGTAATTTGAATTTCATAGTTTTCTCTTTCTGAAAAATTACATTTTAATGTGAAATTTTAAATTCAAAAATGACTGAAATTTATACTTGTATGGTTCTCACTGTTCCATCGCACATATATATGGTATTCAGTTTCAAGTCATTTAATATCTGAAAGTAAAATATATTTGTATAGTCATCTCAACATATGGAACAGTTATACCTACTCCGTTATTTGCTGCTTCCATACGGAACCAAAGTAATAAATGATCAGGACTGATTCAGCGTTAGTAAAAAGAACAGAAAGATAGATATCATAAATAAAATTCAGCATTTGTAAAGTCATGCAAATAGCGTGCGTAGAAGATGAGCACCACATTATAGGATATCACTTACCTGTTCGTCGTAGATGATATTCAACAGTGCAATTATATTGCAGCACGTTCTGATACGGCGATACACTATACAACTGACCATGAAGGCGACATTCTGAAGCACTGTATAATAATAATGAGAGTTGCCTTTGGAAGAATAACCTAATTTAGCGTAATTATTAGCATAATAGCATACAGTGACCGAGACATTTTATTAATTTTACTGTTATAATGAAAGTTATTTTGCTTCTAGTGATGTAATTTTATGCAAAATGCAATTATCATAAAAACTTATTTTACTAAATTGTATTAGTATATTAGCATTGATAGAAACGAAAAAAAAGAAAATAATCTGACTTTAAAATATTGCTATTTTTCAAAGTTGCCGAAAAGAGATGTGATGCAAGAAGATGTAAATCATGCGCAACATTTTATATTATCAAATATGGAGGTAGTTAATTAACAGCTTTATGTGAAATTGTAAGAAATTGTTAGGCAGTAGTAATTGCAATAACAATAGATACATTCTCCATCACCGAACTCAAAAATCCAGTTCCACATTTCATGATCACTCAAAGGGGCTGATACATGGTGAGGACTCTCAAGGTATAAACTTTTGCATAGAAGCATACATTGAACTAAATATGGAAAATAGTTATAAAAATTGAAATTCATTACTCTCAAAAAGAGATGATGTAGAAATCACACACAACAGTGTGGGTAGAAAATCAGCAAAACCTAAATATAACTTACCTTCTGTTCATAGGAGATATTGAATACTAGACTTGAACAAACCGCATTACTCATAGCTGTCGCATTGTCATACTCATTTACTGACCAATAGGATAGCATCCAGTAAAATTAGTAAATTGGCGGCATTGCCTTTGGTGCAAAAACTTTATTTCCATTCGAAAGTGGGACAATGAGACAAGTATAATTGAAAACTTGTCAAATGAGGAATGTTATTACGTTTCTATTGAAATTTCAAATCACATTACATAATATGCATAAATTAACTTTGAGGAATGGTTAAAAATTCATAGATGATCAAGACCATACACGTCACCATGATTCTAATTTAAAAAATACGTGCATACTGTTACTCAGTTTGAAGCAATTATTACAGACTAACAGAGAGCTAATACCTAATAGAAAGCTAACAACCGTCAAACTTTACGCTGTTGCATGAAAGAGTATAGTCAAAATACTTCAAAAAATGTTCAATCATGATATGATATCAATGGGAACAATAGGAAAGGAAATAGAATTTGCGCGCTAAATAAAAACACATATATATACATTTGATTTACATTCATACGAAAATTTTCGATAATTTCCGTATAGTAAAATTGCTGATTCCAATAGCATTTATACCTGACTTTCATTTTTGTAATACAGAATGCTTCAAATTGAAAAAATTCAAATTACGCAATATGATTGATTGCACACAATATAGACATGAGAATTAATTAAAATGAACAAAACGAATTTTACTTTTCATGTAGTATTGCATTATTTCCTTCTATAAATGACACCGCTACTATCAAGCAATTTTGCCAAGTATCTCATTAAATAATCAATTGCGTAACATTGAGAGTATTTTTAATTAACAATTGTACAATACTGTTTCTGAAAATGAAGAAAGATTTTAATAATACATTGTAATTCCCTAGAGGCAGGACTATCGCTTTGCTGCGCTTAGGAGTAGTTATGTCAACAAATTAGAATAAATGTGAAGCGAGTGCGCATTACTTTTTCTTAAATTGTTAATTTGTTTTATTTTCAACCATTGATATTGATAACTTTGACAAAATACAATATTTCAAGCTTATTTGCATACGCGTCATTTCATTATGGTGAACTAACCGAAAACTGAATCAAACAGCCACATTGTTGGTACCGTTGAGATGCTCAATGAATAATTAAGATCGTGAACAGCATAAATATCAATGAAATGATCGTTTTTTCATTTAGTCAAACATATTCCAAGTCATACGATAGACACTCAGGTATTAATAAGTATTGGCAGTCACAGCTGGAAAAATTCCAATCTAATGGTGGAATAAATGAGATACTCTCATAGGAAAATAATAAATAGAAGATTTTGTGCACACTTCAAGCTGTCCCGAAACAACTTTTCAAAATTTATTCCAAATGGACGGAAAATGAAGAAAAATCGACTTGCCCAAAACAAAGAAATATTGCACAAAACGGTGCAATTTCAACGAATACCTCACTAAAGTGACGAAAATGCTTCCATTACTAAAATTCAAGCATCTTGGTTCCGTTTCTAGAGAGTA
>NW_003526941.1:3594471-3671291 GCF_000181795.1 Trichinella spiralis
CTTGCTTTTTTGGAAATTGGAAAAATTTAAATGGTTGAGAAAAAGGATTTACTTCAATCAGAAAAAATTAGAAAAATTCACTATAAACCCTGGTCTCACGTTGCATGAATGCGTATTTGCCGAGATATTGCCAAAAATATTGCATGCTGATACGATTTTAGTGGGAGCAACAAGAAGCGCAATAAAATCCGCGCTTTTAATAATATGGAATATAATTCCATTTTATAAATATTTATGCAAAAAGTACGACTTATTTCCTCCAAGCAATGTTCGTGATCCTAATAACATTTGTACCTGAAATTCATTTTTGTCGTTCAGAAAGTTTCAAATTAAAAAAATTTTAATTACGCAATGTCATTGATTGCAGACAATATAGACATGAGAATTAATTAAAATGAAGAGAATGAATTGCAGTTTTCTTGCAGTATTGCATTATTTCCCTCTATAAATGACACCGCTTGTATCAATGTCTTTCACGTTGAATGATTGCGTATTTGCCGAGATATTGCATAAAACGTTGAATGATGATGTGATTTTAGTTGCGATGACTATTGCTGAATTTGAATATGTTTTCTTTATAATTATGAGCAATATACCGTTTTCTTTAACTTTTTTTATGACTTTTCCATGTTCTGTGCAAAATGTTTCTTTACCATTAACAGAATATATTCAGGTTGTACTTTATTTTTCTTTGTGTTGTACAGGCTATATGAACTTCTGAATTGTATATTATGGCAATACAGTAATAATTGTGGAATAACGTGCACTCAGATTGAGGACTGTTCAGTTCACATTCGGTACTGTTTGACATTTTACTATCAGTAATTATATTTTCTAGTATGAGATTTTCTCGAATTCTTCCCTAACAGAGTAAAGTGTGTATAGCTATGGGTGGTTAATTTTATGGAACGTACTATCTGTGCTATGAATGTATCTAATTTAATGTTTTTTGAAAGCCTTTGTATGTAGTAGTGCGAAACTGACATAGGGCTTGAAGTTATGCGTGCTGAGATCGTGAAAACGTATATGCGTATAATAATAACGTACCTTTTAATTAAGGATAGTATTGCAGCTGAGACTGGAACGCGATTTCAGACTGATGATCTTCACACTGCTGAACTGAATTACCACGAATATGATATTATTTAAGTGTCAAGTTCTAGTTCAATGATATGGAGTATGGCGTTCCCTTTGGTAATGTCACTTCTGTTTTACTCTTTTAATGAATAATAAGATGCGTACAATTGTACGCTTTACGAATTTGTTGTTTATTATGCTTTTATTGAATATTCATGCATTTATATAGAACGTATTTCAGTTGCTGTTTGAATATACATTTGATGGTTACGGTTTTTATTATTGCAACTGGCTTTGTACTTTTGCTTTTTGTTACAGTTTTATTAAATCTTTCTACAACTGTCGTTGAATTGTTGTAATATTGCTGTGATATGAGTAGCTGTCTTTTTCAAATTCATGGTGCTGACTTTAACATCATTAGTAGTTCAACACCGTATATGTAATTTAAAGAAATGTAAAGTTGATTTTTAACGAACTGAAGAACGTAAAAGAATAGATATCATGGAAGAATTGGTGGATTTTCAATAACTGTTATCTCTGTTAGTAATCTCGAACAATTCAGAGAGATATTTCACAGTGAATGATTAGTAATTCATAAATGAGTGTGCATAAGAGTATGTCGTGTAGTAAATACTGTGTGTGTAAAATTACACGCCGCGTTGTTTTGTTATTTTTGTTAGAAATGATTTCCACATTTCGCCCAAATTAAATAGTACCTTAAGTTTGTTTTCTCTTACAAAATCCAGTAATTATGCCGTTCATAATGCAGCTAATTTGTATAAATATTATATGAAAAAAAAATTTTCATGTAACCTGAAATTATGCAAATAAATGCGACACGTCTTTTGAATCTGTAAAGGTTTAATGTTGTATGTAATTCAGGTACAACGTAAACAGTATTCTTCTTACTTTTTGCTTTGTTTCGAGATTCGTTGAAAAGTGAAAGCAAAATGGGCAGAGAATTTCAGCTGTTTTTGCTTATTCCAATTTCATGATACACCATCTTATAAATGAACGTTCAATCAGATTTGTCAACTCTAAATTCTGTTTCTGATCTCACATTATACAATTATTATAACTGCATAATATCATATTTGAAAAACTTATGAGTTTCTGAAACGTGACAAGCGCTGATCAGTAGTGCATGATGCATGAGAGAGTACAACTAAACGCCATGCAGATGAAGGGACATTAGAAGAATTAGGAAAAAAAAGGTCGTGTAGATTCGGAGGAACCAGAAATCATGAGGCCAATACAATAAGGAGATGAGCATTTGCCTATAGCAAGATAATACAAGTTTTGACAAACATATAATGAACTATCAAAAAAAGTGTTTGATAAATGTGCATAACAGATTCTTTTATTAATTTCCTTTATAGTTGGGAAAGAGTTCATCCTAAAGACAATCGTTCTTGAATACTGCTTTTGTAATACAGCATCCCTCAGGTGTAAAATCCTTATTTACGTCCATTTTATTCATTGCTCACAATTCAGAAGTGATATACATATAAAATTATGCGTTTTTCTTACATGCTTGATGCCATTCTGAATTTATTTACTCCATAAATACCAAAATCGCTTCACTCTATTTGTAGTAATTTCCCATTAAACGATCGATTGGACACTGTTGAAAATTTATATGCATAAAACTTCCACATTAACGTCTGCGCATACCAACAAACAAATGAAACATTTTCATAATTCGTTACCATTTACAGCTATCTACTCATTTTTTCCATTGTAGTTATATCTGGAAGTTTGCGAAACTTCGAAGAAAAAATCCCATACAGCGACGCAGTTATGTAACATGAGCTTCTAAGTTTGTGGTTTTGCTGCCCAATAAAAATTTGTTTCTATCCTGTACTGCCATATTAAAACATCATCTCCAGAAATGCATTCAACAATTAAAAAAAGGAACTGCACTGAAACAGGCAGATATTTGAGCATAAACAAAAGCTCGAAACTGAAAATTTTATTTCATGAAATGACTGTTTTTCATCGAAATGATTATATCGAACAACGAATAATATAATCAAGTAATACTGAATATTAACAAAAATTGTGTTAGGAATTGGTTTCGACTAAAACTCAAATAATGTTAAATAAATTTAAAATTAAAAAATAAATCGTTTTATTAGCATTTCAGTCGATTCATAGCCCTTTAGTTCTAAAAGAACCAAAATTTTTTAAGTACCCAAAAATGCTAAAAAAAAAAGTATTCTTGAAAATTCTAAATTAATAATAAACATCTTACGTATTTGTAATTTTACTAATTATTGCAGATCTCAATGAAATGCACAACAAAACTCCTCCGTAACTCAAACCTGATATATAAATGATTTACAGCCTCAACCACTTCAAATAAACTGAAAACAGATGAATCGATCTAAAACTAAACAAAATTTCAACTTACCAAACTTAACTAAATCTTTTCCTCATTCTGATTCATATTCATTTCCTGTTATTTTATAAAAAAGATGAATCATGTCCAAAAAAATAAAAGAAAATAAATAAAAGGCCAATCAGTACTGATGTTTCGCGACTTTCCAGGAAAAAGGACTTGCATTCTGCTGTTGTGGCATACTATTAATCTGTAATTATGTCGAATGAAACTCAATAAGCAAACAGAATTCACTCCCATGCAAATTTTCATCTTCTTCATTTCTACTGATAATTATAAACCATACCCATTATTCAAGAGTCAATATGAAGGCAATAAATATACAGTGAGTCTAGATAAGGTACAAATTTCGCTTCATTTCATTGCAGTATAAGGATTGAAATTTCTGTATAAGGAATTCCTATCAAATTATAATTTTCAAACTGACAATGAAATGATTTTATTAAATATCTGAAATGCTGAATAAATTAAAAAGAAAATATAAAATGCAATATGAACGTAAAAGTAAATTTCAGTTCTCTTTCTTTCTTCCCAGTTTCAGTTTTCAAAACAGAAAGTCAACCTGACTTACCATTTATGGTGTAAGTGTGCAAATCACATCTTTTCAATAATTCAAAATGCAAATTTTTCTTATAATATGATCATACTAATCAAAATGTTGCTTAAGTAATCAATCAAGAATAGTGTTAACATTCAAGTCTTGTTTATCAAGAAAATAAAACAAAATCCGTCATTGTACACGAATTGAACGCGGCTTTGATGATCATTTGCAATAAAACTGAATTGAATAAAAACCATATAAAAATAAACTACCCATAATATTACTTTATTTCTCTAATACCATATATTCGAAATACATACATTCTAATTTACATTGAAAAAATCATTTACTGCAATAGTATAATACTATAAAAATACTTATGAAGAATATTTGTTGCACAACTATATGCAACAGTGCTTTGTTTGGCCACAAGTAATAAAAAAACACGCTTTACAAGTTAGAAACACAAACAAAAAAGGCAAAATAAAAAAGCAATATTTTTAATTAACAATTTTCAGAACAAATTTAGAAATATCATTAAAAGTTTTAAATATTTCAGGCTCTTTAAGCGGACCCAAAAAGTATAAGAGTATTGAATTAACAAAATTAACAGTATGGAAGAAATCCGGGTAAATAGAAGCGAACACATTCGTTTTCAAAATAAACAAACAGCTTTAAACAATTAATCTTGCAATCAGTAGGCTTTTTCTCATAAACAAAAAGCTAAAACAAAAAATATAAACAAATAAATATCATGCATCAAAACAATTAACAATATATAAATGGTCTCAACATGTAATTCAGTTTCACATTTCTTTTAACTGTGCATGCTACATCTTGAATTAAGGTTTAACAACTTTTTAAAATCAGTTCAAATTTGTTTCAAAAATTCTAAATGGCACGTAACAAAGTAAATACTACCAGTCGATATATATAAATAAATTATAATTCATTTCAAAAGAAGATGCAAAAATTAAAAACTATTTACCTTGCAATGAACATTACGCCCAGTTCCAGTTTCCAAGGGCAACACTTGCAAAATCAAAGACGCTGTGTTAATACAGAAATTTGAAAAATCTTGAATTCTTCTAGAAGCCATTTCATCAGTAACCATTTTCATAACTAAGCAATGTCTATTGTCAACAAAAATAGACAGCTTAGAAATAAAGTTTACCAACGAAGACTGGAGAACTGGTAGTGCATGTAATGTAAAAATGCAGTCAATAACAATCAAAATAGATTGGTTTTCACATTGCATTATAGTCTGAAGTTGTTCGAGTATTTTTTCAATCTCAGTTCTTAAAGAACACATAAATGTAGAATTTCGATCAGATGACTGCATTGGTAATTCGGACAATCGCTTTAAAGTGTCTATTACAGTAAATTGATCACTCTCAGAAATAGGCATATGCAATTTTTTCAATACAGTTTCATAATGGGATGAAGGGTTCTGCGTACACACCAGAAGAATTTTAGCATCAGCACGATAATACATTGAAATAAACTGATATAATAAAAAGGAACCATCTATTGTATGATCATCTTGAATGACTACAACTTTTCCATTTGGAAGACAATTTGGAGAAAATGCTAAGAAATCGTCCAACTGCGTATACATGCGTATAATGGAACTTATGCTTATGGCAGGGTTGAACTGCTCCATAAAATGTTTACTTCACTTTCCCATTTGTTAGTGAAAGTCAAGTTTGATATTACTGTAAAGGAAATCACTGACATCAATTTAATCGTTTGTGAGATTTATATAAATTACTTTTATAAGGATGTGGATAAAAAGCATGATCCGTATCACAGATAAACAATAATTAAATAATAAAGACAAAACAACTAATAAATATTTTATTAAAACAAAATTTATTTTTTTAACTACCATCCTTTAATCTATTCTGCATAATATTAATTTTTAAATTTTGCATAATATTAAATTTGAAATAAATAACATTTTGAATTCTATGAAGTTATAGAAACGGTGTCTACTGTATAAAAAACAATATCTTCAAACCTGTGTTTCACCTTTACACTACAGTAATGTACTATTACTGAACATTAAATTTTGAATTAGTACTTTATTATCTGATGTTGAATATGTTTACTAATTTTTAAAATGTATTATTAAAATAAATAATGGACAAAAGCAGCCAAAATTCTCCGTCAGAACAGATTCAAAGTAAGCCGTCAGTTTAACCTATAACTTATTTTTTGATAGACATTAAGTATGTTAAATAAGCTAATTGTAATGATTGGGTAAACACTTAATTAACACAGTTTTCAGTGTTTATATTGTTGTATTTATTTGATTAATTGTAGGCAATTCAAAAAAAACCGCTAGAAGGTTTGATTTTGAATTACTTCTGAAAGAAACAATACAATCGGCTGCTGATCGATGCGACAATGCTTGCGTTGATGAGGACTCCATTTCGGACGAAGATAGTCTAATTGGTCCGCCAATTCCAAGCGATACCCGTATAAATTTTTTAACAGTATTTTTCTTTACAATAATAATACGTTTTTAAGCTAGCACTTCACAAACATATGAAAGTATCGATAGCAGTAGTTCTGATGAGGATGAAGGCATTGAAGAGGATGAAGAAGAAAATAAAATTCCGTTATCACATGAGGCGGAGGTGAATCATGGAAGCAAACCAGTAAGAGTGTTTTATGTTTCGTTGCCTTTTTTTATTATAAATGTTGTTTTAAGGTATCTGCATTTGCTTTTGATGGTTCAGGAGCGAGATTTGCCTCCGGTGGATATGATTACAGTGTCAGTCTTTGGGATTTTGCGGGAATGGATGCATCTATGAAAAGTTTTCGATCACTGCACCCATTTGAATGGTGATACGCTTTTTTGTTTCCTTGTATATAATTCAAAAGAAGTAACAATTTTAGTCATGTCATAAAGTCATTGGCTTTTAGCCAAACAGGAGACTCTATTTTGGCAGTTAGCGGAAGTGCTCAAGCAAAAATATTAGATCGGGATGGACGAGAGCTGATAGAATGCGTTAAAGGTGATCAGTACATTGTGGATATGTCAAAAACTAAAGGACACATTGCGCAGTTAAACGGTGGTTGTTGGCATCCAACCTCAAGAAACGAATTCATCACATGCTCTGATGATGGGTAAGTATTTATATAACTTATGTCGTTAATTATTTTCAGGTATTCTTTGTTTAGAACTGTTAGGGTATGGGATTATTGCACTGCTAAGAAATCGCAATCTGCGGTTATTAAGACTAAAACTAAATCAGGACAACGTACAGTACCTACTTGCTGCACCTTTAGCCGTGATGGAAAACTTGTTGCTGCAGGATGCAACGATGGTTCTATTCAGATGTGGCAGCATGGGAAACTTTATGTATTCTTTCATAAATTATCCAAGAATATTTAAAAATATTTATCATGTAAAAATATTTTTAGGTGAACACTGCAAAATTAATACGAGACGCTCATAATAACGGTCACGATATTACCTCATTGTCGTTTTCTTATGATGATGTGAATTTATTAAGCCGATCCAGTAAGTATTTTTTCTTGCTGATTAATATTGTTTATTCTTACACGTTTATTACTATTTTAGTGGATGGAAGCTTGAAATTATGGGATGTTCGACTTCTGAAACATCCACTACATGTAGCAGAGGGATTGGAAAATATGTTTCCAAGGTTTGTTGTTCAATACTGATGTGTCAATTTTATTTTATATTTTCAGCTCTGCTTATATTATTTATTTATTTATTGTTTAGCACGGACTGTTTGTTCAGCCCTCGTAATGAATACTGTTTAACTGGTACAACACTGAAAAGACAGGGGCACTGTGTGGGCGATTTAGTCATATTTGAGAAGAATAGTTTTAAGGAAGTTAATCGAATAGAATATCCAAAAGAGGCAAGTATTATTTATATTTCACTTGTTAATGAATTTTATGCACTTTTATTTCAAGGGTGTAATTCGAGTGGCTTGGCATCCTAGAATTAATCAGATATTTTGCGGAACTACAAGTGGAAAGATAAGAATTTATTATAATCCAAAAATCAGTAATCGTGGCGCTTTGATGTGCATCAGCAAACCGATCAAACGGGTACGAGCCACGGATGCAGTATACGAGCCTTTTATCATTGCGCGTAAGTTTACCAGCTTGTTGGATTGGAAAATAATACGTTTTGGCATAATGTACTTCAGCTAATTCGTTGCCTCCGCGAAAAGTTGGCCGTGATGGATTTGAGAAAGAACACTATACGTTGAGACAGATGCTTCGAGCTGTACGTTACGCTCAGCGTCCCCCTCCAAAAAATAGAGTGCCCGAACTTCCTGTCAGTGGTCCCGGCGAACGGGGACGAATTGGAGCTGCCGGAAGCACACTGCATTCCTTTGTTGCAAGGCAGATGGGACTGTCAAGAAAAATAGATGATAACGAGGATCCTCGTGAAGCGATTTTGAAACACGCCAAAGCAGCTGAAGAAAATCCCTACTGGGTAGCACCAGCATACAAGAAGTAAATTAAAAATTGTTAATTTTATCTGAAATAGTGGGTTTAATTGAAGGCTAGTTTTTGAATTTAACGTTTTACCAGTTGCGTTAATTTCTGTTTGTTTTATTTAAGAACTCAGCCACATCCAATCCTAGCTAATAAAGTTGAAGAGGAGGAAGTCAAAGATGAATTGGAACCAGTTTATAAGCAGAAAAAAATGTGAAAGGCGAATGGTATTTATTTTTGTATTACAGTGGCATTAATTTTGAATATTGCGAATTTCATTAATATATAAAATAGTTTATGTTAATTACCACACTTCACATTTATTTATATATTAGGTTACATATTATCCATTATAGCTATGAAATTAATGCATAAAGAATATAAAATGTATTAGCATTATTGCTTGTTTTTGTTGCGATTTAACGTGCTATTACATTATCCATAGAATGAAGAAAAGCAATAATCCATTTACACGATAAAGCGCAATAAATTTGTTCAACTTTCCAATACATATGATCTGCTTGCTAAACTCACTGTTACTTCTGTGTTTTTGAATTAAATAATCAAATAGATACCTACATTTATGAAGAAAAAACACTGATCATTACTTGGAAAGTGCAAATGTAGCGCTGTAGTTTCAGCAGTTAGAAGTTCCATATGATGAAGTTGCAAATTTCTAAGATGGCTTCACCGTTTCCGAGTTCGTAGCTATCCGTAACCTCATAATTCATCAATCGCTTTTTTCGTTAAATCTAACAAGCACAACATTACAAAAGCAAATTACATGCTAAAACAAAAATATGGAATGATTAATTATAATCATAAATAATATAATGTTGCAGATAAATAATCATTTAGCACAGATTAATGGCATATTACATGCACATATATTGTTTCTTACATTAAATCGGAAAGAAATTGAAAAGTGTCATTTCACAATCACAAATGCAAGATATATTAAACTTTTGAAACATTTGCATTTTTTCTTTTTCCATATTATAACTTCAAAAAAACAAAAAAAGTATTCCCCTACCATAAAGGATTTTTTTTGAAAAAATTATCCTACACTTTCAAATTATGGAACAGTAAACGGAACATTACTTACTACAGTAGTGAATGTTTTTAAGTAGAAATCATCCACTGTTATGGTAATTATGAAAAAAGATATAAAATTTTATGAAAGTTATCAAATATGCCCAATGCCTTTAACATGAAATGTGATGTCAGAAATGTCCAGTTGTAATAATGATGATACGGAAGTCAAGTTTGAATCATTTGAAAAAGAATAGCCGTGCTGGAAATCGAAAGTGTTCGGTTTCTACAAAACATTTCACCTGTATCACCTTTAATAACAAGATAACAATAGATCTGCAACCTCATTTAAAGAGAACAAAGCTTTAGTAAAAACGTCACTTGATAGATCCTAAAAGAAATAAACATCAGTTGAAGAATATTTGTTGATTTACAAATTTCTGTAGACTCACACTGGCACGCTGTTCTGTAATCAAACTATGAACAGCAAGTTTCTCTTTCAGTACCGGAAACTTTTCAATTTCCTTAAGCAATACATCCCTGTAAAATATAGATTTGAAAGAAACATATATATATATATATATATATATATATAAAGCGTTAATTCAATTTACTTTACAGCTTTCAAACGTGCTACTCGAACATTCGATGCTGCACAACCTTCTTTTAAATTTAAATAAGCATTTTGAAAAAACTCTAAAATTTCTTTCTTTGAAATTAAAAATTCAAATTCAAATTAATACTTCAATATAAATAACCTGCATCCAAAAATGGATCAGAAACAATTGCTTTCACGGATTCAGCAAAAAAGCTGATTATTATTTATTAATTTCACTTTACAGTAAGTGATAAATAAATAACTTCATAAAACTTACTTATCCAAATTGAATCGTCCGTTACTGTCAGTTACCTAAATTATTAGATTGAAACCAAAACAAAAGAGGGTAAATAAATAAAAACAGAAAAAGATGCGCAAAATTTGCACGTCGAAACCTTTTCCCTAAAACACTTTGAAAGACCATCCAAAGGCAAAATGGTACCATCGTGTTTTCCATTTGAAATTCTTGCTTCTAATTTCAATAAACAATCAGCCAACTTTTTCAAGCTTTCAAAGTAAATTTCACGCTAAATTGAGGAAAATAATTTTTCAAATTTGGAACAGCATACCAAAACGCTACCTCGCGAAGTGCGGAAGAAAATTGATAAAGAACATGATCAGCAATTTCTTTTACATCTTTCGCTTTCAGCGTTGGCAAATTGAGCCTTAATTTTTACATAACAATAGACGTTATCCAAAATTGAAGTGATTTTGTTTTGCTATGCTTTGGTCTTTTCAAAAATACTTTAAGCAGCTTTCATCGTTGACAACTGACGTCTTCACTTGTTCGGCCAATTTCGCAATATCACGTTCAACTTCTTCAATGCGTTGAATATGGCTAAATTATGAAACCAAAAATACATCATACATACATATATATATATTATTGCAAAAAGTTGAAAAGCAAGCAATATCTATTTCACACACTCTTCCGCAGTTTTCTTTTTCAATTCCATTGTCTTCAGTTCAGCCAACAATGACTGCTGCATTGTAGACTGTTTTTCAGCCATAGCTAACCAGTCCAGTGCTTCGTTGGCTTTTATCGGAAATATGCAAATGTTCCCATCTGTTCATGTTGCAATTTTATTGATTAAAGCAAACAAGAAACAGTTTTGAAAAATTTACAAGTTTCCCAGGTGCACTTTAGCAAAGCTATTGTACTGATTCGAAGCAAAATATCCATAAAAAATGGAGAAGTTGTTTCGCACAACACTGACGGTATGCAATTCCAAATAAAAATATTTGGCAATGCCTTTAAAATAAAATAATAAAATAAAATCATATCTGTAACAGAGCAGAAGATAAATTTAAAGCAATACTTTCTGACAATCAGCTAACCATTTATTACTAAAAATAAGAAACTGCATTTCATCTTTTCTAGTAATAACTGGCCAACATCCTCTAGAAAAATTAAATATAAATAAACAACTAGCATTTGAAATTTAAACAATAAATTAATCAAGCGCAATGAAAAAACCGTATAAATATGAGAAAAAAAACTTACACATTGAGGTGCAAAGGATCTTGAAAACCGTGAATATGACATATCAAAGCAAACAAGAAATTGTAAAAATCTCTTCTATCAATTTTTTCAAATTTTCTAAAAAAATTATCAAATAAATTGCAAAAACAATCTGCTAAAATTTAACCAATACACGCGTGTTACTGTGGTACATTTACGTATGATAAATTTCTGTCTTGCTCAAAAATTTGTTCAAGTACAACTATCTATCAAAACGACCACTTCGTATTCTTATTTGTAATGCTTGTTATGTATAAATGTAAACTTACTTTAAATCCATTTTGTACGGTTTCACTGCATCATGTTGAAAAATATTAAGTAAAGTCAAATTTTTAAAAACGCAGCATACAACTTCTTCATCCAAACAATCACTGAACAATCACAAACAATTTAAGCAAGTTCTTTTTTCAAAAATATCTTCGTATATGTTTTCAAATCTTGAAACTTACTATCTTTTTGAAGCCATCAGAAAATTTACCGCACGTAGAAACAAATGAGCCCAGCAAACTGAAGCGATGCAAATTTTGTCATAAACGTCACCATAACACACAATTTATCAATTTGAACAATTTCAAGTAGAAATATAAAATATTTGCATATCATGATTTCTATTCATTCTACAGGGATCATTTTAAAAAATCGTAAAAGTTAAATTCCCCAATTGTGAAACTAAATTTTGAATTCGTAACATAAAGAAAAGCATAAAAAAGCAAATTCAGGTTCCGTTATTTTAACATTGTAAGCTTCCATTAAATTAGAAGTTACAGAATTCCACTAGTCTTCATTAAATAATTTCATTTCTAACTAATTAAAAATTTTAAATTAAATTTATTAATAATATTTTAAACTTAAATGTGTGCTTACTCAAAGAAAACGATAAAAAATTATCGCAGAATTATTGAGTGTTATAAAACTTAACCGTACAATTTACAAAAATGCAGGTTGTCAGAACACCTACTACTGAACTGCTGACTTTGGCAAAAAGCCAGAAATACCTGTAGAGTGCTTTGGTCGCTGTTTCTATTGGTTTTTAGTTATTAAAGTAAACTGCATTATTATTTACAACAGTTTCTATAATTTTCAGCGATTATGTGCATAAACAAAAATTTTAAGGTAAACTTATCCATCGTCAAGCAAAATATTAATGTAGTAGAATTAAAAGTCTGTACCAAAGTGTATCGTTTTACTTGCTTTCCACTTCATATAAAATGTATTACTTCTGAATTGTTAATAACACGAAGCACAGCATCACTTTCAGTTGCGAGATTTATGTTCACTTTAACTTTTCTACAATGATAGATTTCAACTGTTAACTTTTCTACAATGATAGATTTCAGAGAAAATTTGTATTTTGTTCTTTCTGTGTTATCTTCTGTGCTTTACCTTTAAGCATCTAATTGTCCGAATCTCCGTATTATTTAGAAATATAGCATTGTTTTGCCATTGGGAAAATTGTTACATTTTTCTATCATTTTATCTTTCAGATAGATGCAGATAAATTTAAATTTAATATTACATTTTAAATAAATAGTGTTACTTTCCTGTTTATTTAAATACATAAAATATTTTTCAATTCTTTATTATAGTTTTGTTTTCATTACCGTATTACATGAATGCAAGTTCGTGTAAATGTAACGAAGAGGAAAGTGAATTTTTTTTATAATTATTTATCAATTTTTATTAATAAAATTGTTTTATATAACATTTATTGTCTATACTTATAAATTCAAAACTGTTTCTAAACATGTATTTTAGTAAAATGAATACCTGTTTGGGTAATGCTAAATGCATAACGTCCATTCTGTCCATATGATTTTCCTCATTCGAATTTCCACGTTTCTTTGAAATAGGTCATATTAGCGACGTCATATTTGCGTTGTTCATGTAGATGCAATTTGCATACACGAACAACAGGATAGGAATTTCAAACTGTATTGCTTTCCAAGAAGGTTTATTTTGATTGATGATGATGTTTCATGTTTATGTTATCATATTTCATTGTTATTATTAATATTCTTGTTGTTCTGTCCTCTTCTTGCACGAGTTAATTATTAAACTAGTATAGTTTTATACGATTGCCTGTTCATGTAATATTAAGTCGAATGAATTGTGACAAGTGGAAATGCGTGAAATTGGTCACAACGAGGAAACAAGTTCTCTTTAATGCAGTTACATTAATATCGATTATTATTTTAGTAACTGGGTTGTTTAACATTAGGTTTGGTTGAAATTCGAGTCTTGAAGAGCTGAAATTTTACTTTTAAAATTCATTATCAACATGAAGAATTTTCCAAAGGTTTTACAAATATTTCAACAGATTTTTCTTAGTTCTTTATACGCTCATTTTCAGGTTGAACTTCACGTACATCTGGACGGTGCTATTCGACATTCTACTATTGTGGATATTGCTAAGTAAGATGTAGACATTATGAAAAAATAGTAATGTTGTAAATTTGGTCAGGTATGTTTATACACTTGAAAGCAATGTTAAAATATGGTTTCAAACATGTTGGCTGTAATGATTCAACTTTGTTGAACAGTTTAATGTATAATGACAAAATACCCAAGTAGATGAAATGAATAAACTGCAATTCAAGAGAATTAATTGCTTTTGAAATTCATCTTTGAATTAATTTTGTTTAAACAACTATTGGTGCTGTTTTTGAATTTTCGCATCAGAAAATATTTAAATAAAATAAATAATATTTTAGGCAAAAAAACATTGGCCTCCCATCGATGGAAGTTGAAAAGCTTCGAGAATTCGTGGTGACACAGGAACCGATGAGCCTGGACAGAATGTTGAAAGACTTTGAAATTTTTACGCCAGTGTTGATGTAAGATCAATAATGTTCAAAGTTTAAACGAATTATTATTCATTTCATTATGTATGCATATTTTGTAGAGGTGATCCAGATGCAATCGAGCGTGTTGCTTATGAATTTTGTGAAACTCAAAAGAAAAACAATGTTTTGTACACAGAAGTCCGTTATAGTCCGCATTTGCTTTCCAACACAGCGAAGAATTCATACTGGCCTGATGTGGGTCCGTACAAAGGAAAAGGAGAAGTGACGCCAGAAAAAGTAGTAATGGCTGTCAATGAAGGGTTGCGCAAAGGACAACGTGATTTTGGCATCCAAGTTCGCTCGTTGCTTTGCTGCATCGTCTGCTACCCTTGTATTATTAACAAATCACTATTAGATTGTTTTTAATGGATAATTTTATTTATTTATTTATTTATTTTTATAAATGTTTAAGCTTGGTCTGAAGAAGTGGTACATATGTGTGAAAAATTCAAAAAAGATGGCGTTGTCGGAATTGATCAAGCTGGAGCTAATGTCACATTTACACCACACGAAGCGAAAATTTTTCAAATGGCAAAAAGTCGAGGAATACACCGAACCGTGCATGCCGGGGAAGTTGGCACTGCTGATAATGTTAAGCAGGTTTAAACATTTGTTCATATGTTCAGTCAATCGTTTTGTTTACTTACAAAATTTATCTAAACTGAATAAATAGGCTATTGAACAATTGCAAGTAGAACGTATTGGCCATGGATATAGAGTTTTACAAGATGAATCTATTTATGAGTTGGCTAAAAATGGTGGTTATCATTTTGAATTATGCCCACTGTCCAGTGTCGTGTCTGGTTCAGTGGTTTCAGACTGGTCAACACATCCTGCGAGAAGGTAACAAACAAAATTTTGACATTGAAATCTAATTAATTTTTTGTCTTGATGAACAGATTTTTGAAAGATCAACTGAACTTCTCCATCAACACAGACGATCCGACTATTTTGGACAACAGCATGTGCAGTGAATTTGAAATATGCAAAGAAAAACTGGGATTTACTGAAACAGATCTGCATGTTGCGGTAAACAAAAATGAAAATGGTTGAAAAATTTTACCTCATTAAATTAATTTACGCCCTTTTAGACTTGCAATGCAGCACGATCATCATTTTTGGAAATTGATGAAAAAGAGCAACTGCTCAGCAATATAAAGAAACAATGGTTTTAAATGGAAAAACAGCATATATATATATATATTCATTTGACTCGTTTGGGAAACTGAAATCATAATGGAATTTAATTTTAAAGATGATGGTTGTTCGTTAAAAAATTGGCTGTACTGATTGCGGTATACAATTTGTGAAAAAATATAAAAAATTTCTAGTAGTTTAATTAATTTTATAATAATTTTGTTCTTTTTTTCAATGGAAAACACGCATTTTTTGAGTTTGTTAATTTTTGAAAATAAATCAAAACAGCAAACTCGGTTTTCTTTCTTGCATTTCATCAAACCTTTCGTATAATATTGCAGAACTGAACTGAACTGTAAAATGAAAAACTGAAAAAACTTGAATTTAAAGCAAGCAAGCATCAAAAGCGACTGAAAACAGACAGTGTCATTAAATTAACATCATGGCATACTGCATGCAATAAAATGAATGAAAAGCTCGTTTCGAGAAATTATTCAATTATTAAACAAGTTTCACGCATAATTATTGGCATAGAAAATGTGCACGACTGAAAATGAATGAAATCAGGCACGTTGCGTTCAAGGCAAATAAATGTACATTCCTCTTTAAAATACCCATTTATCACTACAGTCAACAAGTAGAGTTTCGCAATCAAATACTCTGTAAAAACTAGTCAAATTACTGTGCATGCATCATTTGAATGAAATAATATCTATACAAATTGAAATTGTACCTTTCAAAAAAAATAAAATTGGTTTTTTGCCCAACACAACTAGCCGAATACTGGATTACTTAGTGAAAATGCAAAAGTTTCACACTACCACTATTATCAGAGCTAAACAACTTCCAGTAATGGAAGACAAAGTAGAAAATCACGTTCATACTACCAATGCAGAAATGTTCGAAAGAAATGCTTAACAAAAGTGTAAAATGATATAGCTATTTATCTTTGTCCAACAAAAATTATTATACACCGCATAAAAAAGATTAGCAAACTAGCAGTGCGTTTTTATTATTAGAAAAAAAATTAATCAAACTATATTAACCGGATGAAAAACAAAATTAAAAAAAGAAGGCAAAATGGCAATAATATTAACTGTTGCAATTTTTCAACTGCTTCAAAACCGTTTCAAGGTAACGTTTGCGATCTTTGTCTTTCACTTTACCGAAAATTGCATTTTTACGACGTTCGAATTCATAAATTTTTTCCAATACAGATGTGGCTGTGAAAGGATGCACGCGAACGTATTTTCCAGTCTGGCGACCAAATTCTGCTAAGTAGGTACTCCAGTCGTCAGCCATGACCAAATCAAGCATCTGACGAATATCGACAAACGTGAGTATCAAAGTCGAATCCTGTGCACCGGCTATTTGGCATCTAGAGACGAACTGTTCAAATTGCATCACGTCCAAATTAACCTGCTCCAATGCGCCCATGCTGATCTGCTTTACAGCCGGGTCGACAAGAAAGTCAACCAGGCGATTGCAAATGTATTTGCAAGCTTGAACACAAATATGTCGGGAAAGTTGCACCGGCAAAGCGGCAAATGATACGAATGTCGCCTCCAAAAACAAGATCAGATCACTTACATAATCGGTCGGCTGACCGTCACAAGAAGTTAGCTCCCAATCGTACTGCGCAACGCTGACAATTTCGTCAATTTTCTGCCTCATCGATTCGTCAATTCTCTGTTCAACTTCGCTGCGTGCATCTTTGAAAACGTCTTCTTTCAATTTCAATATATGCAAATCAAGTGTGCACGCCGAATTGCCAAGAATATTCAGCATAAACTGATGCAATGCTTCACAACTTTTTTCCAAATAACCAATATTAATTGTTATTTGCACCAGCTGAGTCAACGACAACAAGCTGACCTCGTCCACAACGTACATCTTCAAATGGCCGTTGAATCGTTGCAATAGCAAGTCAACAGTGTTGCGCAGTGTTTCGTGCATTTCACTGTGACTCATTTCGAGATTGTCGACAAATTTCAAACAGGCGCGCACGAAACGTTTCATCTCCTCATACGCACCGGGGGCAAATTCGGAAAAGTCCAACTGAAGAGGGGGAGAAAAATTCTCCAACTTCACCAGACCGCCTTTGCCTTGCAAAACGTTCTTCGCCAACGGAAAACGTTCCATCAACGATTTCAGCTCGTCCGTCGAGTTGATCACCAGCGGTGCGTAATTTTCCGTTCTTAACAAGTGGTCAAAATGGGCGCACGATTTCGACATCAGTATTTCGTAATATTGATCACGAAAATTTTGCAACACTCGGTACAACACCTTGACATGATAGCCGTAACCTTTCATCGTGTGGGCAAAAAGCAAAATCAAGCTCTTCATCGGTAGCATCGCTTCATCGTCAGTACAACGACCGAAGTGGTCATTCAACGTTCGCTCCACATGTCCCACGGCAATTTCCCACAGTTCATCACGATAACTACGAGTGACCAAATCCGATGCCGTTTGCATAATGTGATCTTCAATCACGAAAAAGCCGATCACTTCGAAAATATAATTCAGCA
The DNA here is from genome assembly GCF_000181795.1 of Trichinella spiralis. Classification (NCBI taxonomy): domain Eukaryota; kingdom Metazoa; phylum Nematoda; class Enoplea; order Trichinellida; family Trichinellidae; genus Trichinella; species Trichinella spiralis. The sequence continues at coordinate 3,612,639 of NW_003526941.1, forward strand.
ACATTTGAAACGAATTGAACACTTTGTGCGGGGCAAGCAACGAAAACACTGCCTGTTCACGTCGTTGTTTCCTGTAATAGGCTTCAAAACTTTCCCTCGCCCCGAGAACGGAAAATATATGACAGCAACGATAAACTGGAGAAAAATCAATCATATCTTGAGCACTGAAATCTATCTCATCCGTGTCAACCGCTTGCAAAGATTCCGGCCGATTATCCATTTTCCAAAATGCAAGCAATTCATATCTTCAAATCAGTTATTGCTCATCATCAAGATGGATAAACAAACCAATTGCAACTTTAAACAATAACAATTCTACATCTTCCAACAATATTTTCTCACCATTATTATGAATAAATTTACAAAAATTAAATTATCCCACCGAAACGGAAATACATAAATTTTACCCCTTCTTCGCTCAAATACACTGCAAATGTATCATCACAATTAAATAAATAGAAAGCTATAAATTGCTCGGTCAGAAAAAAAAATACCAAAAACTTCATTAAATTCAAGCAGATTTTATCAAATTATTTGTACCTGATTTTCATTTTATAACTGCATACTGTAAAATATTCCAATTCTACAACAGGTAAAGCAAATAAACGATAAAAATAACTACTAGTTGAATGAATTGCTGACATAATTAGGTCAAACTATTTTGAAATAAAGAAATGTTAAAAAGTATTTTTTTTCTTTAACTTAAAATAAAAACGTAACTATTAGGTGAAAATAAAACACCATGTTGAAAATATGCACAATACGACCTACTGCTTGAAATGTTGAAAACAAACAAACCGCGCAAGCAAATGTAAACCAGAACAGTGTTTAAAAATTGCATCTTACCTGGAAGAACCAAACTTTTCTTCAACATCACTTTGCTTCAAATGTTCAACTGTATGTCGTAAAGCAACGGCTCCAATTTTTCCGGAAACGTTTCGTATATTTTCCAAAAAATCAGTAAATTCATTAAATGAAGCAGTTTTAATCTGCTGACGAATTCCTTTAATGCTGCTCACTATGGCATCTCCGAAACGATACCGAGCAACACGAGGAAGATAAGTATGTTCCAACTGTTCCAGAGTTCTAAGTGCTGGGTAATATTTCTTTTGATTAAGCAACTCGTTCAGACGAGCAAATTTTTCCAAAACTGGCAAACACATCGAAACACTGTCAACAGCGGCGACAATATTTCGTTGCAACTTGCGTTGGCGAATAATTTCAGAAGCAACTGAAGCCAAAGTGCGAGTACAATCTGACAAATAACCACTGGACGCAGCAAGTGCATTTTTCAGTTCTTGACAATCTTGTCGAAGGGTCACCAACTCTTCAACCGACTTGACAAAATCGTGATAATGAAAGTTGCAAAGCTTTTCAATTTCACGATCATACTGCCGTATACGTTTCTCGAGCGCTTTCAAGAAAAATGCAACGTTGTTATTTTCATATAAAGCCCGCAAAACAAAATCAACGCTAGCCACATCTGATGTTTCCAACTCTGACAGAGCATATATATGCTCTGTTCCTAAACTGGAAGATTTCAAACTAGAGCCAGCTTCACTATTTTCTGTAGACTGTTGTTTCAAATCAGGCTGAACCATCTTCCGTACAACAACGCCGTAACAATCTAAATTACTTTGCCTAATAACATTTACCATTCAAATTACAAATAATTCCGCTCAGCTTTTCATGTAAATATTTATTTCAACTTAAACATTTGTAACTGAAGATAAGCTAGAGTAAAACAAAACTACAGTACATGAAATGGTGTATTAAATAATTAAAGATCAAATTTAAAGCTGGCAAAATTTTTATAAACGGCGCAGAAGTTCTTTAAGTATGCTCAAAAAAGGATTGTTCAGACAGAATTGAATTGCAATATTTTACCATAAAAATAATTAAATATAAGATGTACCTTCAGCATCAATTCATAAAAAGCTTGAACTTTCGAAAATCACTTCTCTTAACAATATTTAACCAGGCCAGTTTATAAACCAAATACAATTTATCTAATGAAAAGTAAGTTCAATTTTACTGACAATGGAGATAAATGGCTGAATTAATAATAGTAATTGTAATCTATTGGAAGATTTACAATTATGAAAGATAATAAACGCCAATAAAATATAAAAATGAATTGAAGTTTGCTTTCAAAATGAATGTTGCAATTACAACCTAGCTGTTTACTGTTATTGATGCTTTTTACGTGTAGAAGAAGCAGTGAACATAGAAAAGTTTGCAATAAAATCGAGCTTTAATTTTTGAAGAGAAGCTTTTTTTATGATTTAATTATTACTTTTTGTTAGATGCAAAAGAGAAAAAAAGATATTTAGACTGACATTTTCATTTCTTTCTCTTATGGATCTGATTAATAGAATGATCTATGAAATTATTCTTGTTTTTTTTTAAAATCCCAAAATAAATGCACATAAAACTTGTTTAAATTACACATACGTATAGGTAATCAAAACATGTACGAACGAAATACGTCTAGAAACCAGGAACAGAAAAATGTTGAAAAATCTTGAAAGCATTTTATAAAAACTTAAAATTAACAATAATCCATGCACTGGGAAACGGTGTTTTCAGTTATTAGAGTAAATTATGCGTTGCTAAATTTGTAAAAATTATTCAAAAATAAGAAATTAATACATTTTAGATGACAATGTAAGATTTTTCAAGCAAAATACTTGTTTATAATTTTATTTAGTTGAGTTTTATTTTTGCACTTGGCATTTAAGGAAAATGTACATGCGTTCTTACAAAAATGTTTACAGTAAACTTTTTGATATTTTTGAGATGCGCATTCGATTTTCCATGCTTTGAGAAAGCATTGCTATTTTAAACTGCGGCACGGAAAATATTATAAAATTGTCCCAATTTACTTATAATCAGGCAAGTAAACTTTTCAAAATTTCATCAACACGTAAAACTGTTGAATGCAATTAAACGAATTCTATACTAAATTGGTGTTCAATTTTTTAATATAATTATTGTTTGATGTGCTATTTTCTGTTGTTTAAAGGAACAATTTTGATTATTTTTGTATTATTGAAAAGTTGATAATATAACTGTGTGTGGTGAATGTGTAAAGTGGTTAAAAATTGCAAACAGTACTAGGACAAATTGTTGTTTGCATATTGAAAGGAAAAGTGGATATTGATAATGTGACTCGATGTATTTGCATTTCACTGATTTATCATTAGTGTTGTTGTTCAGTTGGTATGTCTCAAGGTTCGAAGCGAAATAAGCGTGCAAATGTGAAAACTGATGAAGAAGATGTCGATTTGATGGATCCAGGGAGCTGGTCTTGCAGCGTTTGCACGTTCAGAAATCGGGCGGATCTTTTCCACTGTTTAATGTGCGACACAAGAAAGGGAACGTCGACGAGGAAGCCGAAGTTGAATTCAGCAGTGGTGGAATTGCAGCAAACGGTGCAAAAAATTGTCCAACAGCAACAACAATTGCAACACCAAAATACGCCGACCGATTCCAAAGAGAAACACCGAGATAAAGCGGGATGTTCGAAAAAAGCCCAAAATTGCAGCAGTCCCACGCATGGCTGTGATAGCAGCAGCGCAGCAGTGGCGTCCTCTTCGACCGTATCTTTGCCGGTATCGTTAAACAAGGTCGACTGCAAAAGTGAACCAACAATCAACATGTCAAAGGACACGTCAATAGTTCAGCCGGATGAGAATGCCCAAGCTGCCATTGTTGACAAGGAACAAGAAAATAAAGAAGAGACCATAGTCGTTGGCGACACCACGTACGCGTTAAATTTAAATACTGCTCGCACGTTTACAGTCACCTCGAACGAGGTGACTGTAGTTTTCACTGATTACAGTGTTAGGGAGATGAATTCGAATATATCCCATTCTTGTGAAATGAAAAGAGACACCCATGAGCGGAAGTCTGCAATGGTGAAGAAAGAGAAACGGAGACGAATCAAGTGTGGAAGCGAAGATTCCGACTCGGGTTGTCTCCAGTAACGTGTCAGTGAATAGAATTTAAAAAGAAAGGAAGGAATAAACACATAAATATATATATATATATATACATATACAACATCTTCATATTCAATCAGTGAATCATTGTAAGTGAGAATAGTGGTTTTCTTTCTTTCTTTTTAATTTTATTGCTACACTTTTGTTGTTACACTGCTTGTTTTTATACTTATTATTATCTTTTTCCATTGATAACACATTGTTATAGTCATGAAGTTAAAGTTTTCTCCTCCATTGTGAATATAATTTATTTTATGTTGAATACTTATTATTTTGAATAAACGTAACAAATGAAACTTTCTATGCTTTGCTGATTCATCTAAATTAGTTTAAAGAAAGAAAACCATTCTTATCATTATTATGTGCTAATGTAGTGTGAAATATTATTACTTTAAAAATGTGACCAAAAAGGGGTTTCTGAGTTTATGTTAATTAACAGTTAGCGGGTAATTGTAATCAACGTTGAGTAATCATTGTAATCAAGCGTATACATGAAGTTTCATCTTACTTATATAACAACAACAATAATAATAATAATCATAATAATAATTTGACCCTTTATAAATTTAAAAATATAAATAAATAGACAATTTTTATTCGATAACAGTGATCGTTGACAAGTGGAAAGTTTAACTTCTGGTTAATTTTTATTTACTAAATAAAAAACAGATTTGATAAATTAATATTTCTAATTTATCTAATAATAATAGTTATAATAAAGTAATGTGAATATTTTTCATTTATCCGTGCAGGTTGTTGTAAGAATATTGAAGATTGGCATGAATTGTTTCGCTAGCAATTACCATGCATGAAATAGAAGCAAGTGCGTGCGAGGTTTCCATCAAACTGACGGCAACTTGAGGATTTACCAATTCTGTGGCCATATCGAGTGTTGTTCGGTAGATTATTGTTCAATTATTAATTATTTGACTTTTCAAACGACTCTGAAATGATCACGCGAGTAAAGCATGAAAAATAATAGCTTCACTACTGATGTTAATCATTGTTGTACGAGATTCTGAGAAATCGTAAGAGACTCGTTAGTCGAGCTGAATCTTACGCAACTTGCAAGCGTGAAAATGGCTGATCCGGATGAAGCTCACTCAATTAAGCTTGCCAACAACACAACTGGACAAGCGAACCGGAAAAGCTGATCATATACAGCCAGTATGATGGTACATGGGGAACGGTGACAGCTGGTGTTCTTTTGATCAATGATGACCCGATTAATGATAGAGGACCAGTCAGAGATCACTAGCCGAGCTTCAACTAGCCGGTAATCGAGCCCGACCACGCCTATTGAGCAAGAGCATCATCAATTATGCAAGAAGTGTTCGCCGAGCTTATTCGACCTTTTGCTAACCATTCGGGGTCCCATTCAACATTACATACGACACAGACGAGCCCGTTCAAATCCATCCGAGAAAAATTCTTACTCTCCTACAGAACTACAACAAGCTCACCAACCCTACACTATTTATTTATTCTTTTATAAATAAATATGATTGGTTCATCGTCAAATTCTTCAAAAAATAATACAGATTTTTCTATTGAATCGTTATTACAAAATACGCCCAACGCAAAGTCGAATTCAATCATCTTTTCAAATCACAGCGCTTTTCAAAAGCCAGTCACAAATCGCACCATACAACAAAATTTCACAAATATTTCAACCACGCCCATTTTTCCACAATCACTCTGGTGTCCAATTCATCCAGCATCTTTTATACATGCATCACTTCGTCAACAATCTTCCACTACAACAACGACAACACCAACAACAACAACACCAACACCAACACCAACATCAAAGTCGTCGGTGAAAAAATACAAATGCAACGTCTGCGACAAAGCATTCAGTCGTAGTAACACATTGCTTACTCACAAGGTATGATTTCTCACGAACATTTCAATAATAATCCTTATTATCACTTTAAAAGTATTTTTTCATTTTAAAATTAACGAACAATTCAACACACACACACACACACACACACACACACACACACACACACACACACACACACACACACACACACACTTATAAATTCATGTCTTTTTGCAGCAGAGAACTGACATCATTTTTGGAAATGTATCATTAGTATTAAAATATTTTTATCTTTTTTTTTGTTAAAAAAATTTAATTTTTTTCTTCACATTATTTTCATCTCATAAGTAAATAAGAAATTTCAATTACTCAGACATATCAAAGCAGGTATAGCAAATATAAAATCAATATAATGTGCAATATCTACTATATTTGTTAGATGAATGTCATCATAAAACTTCAGCTTCCTTGTCTTTACTAGAGAATAATCTTATTTATAGAATTTTACAATTTTAATCAAACTCCACATTTTACTCATCAAGAAAAGCTATTAAGGAAAACTATTCAAACTGACACGATTTATATACAAATTCCTTTCACTTTCAGAAAAAACATTTTTTACCAAATTATATTATTAAATTAATATTTTATAAATACACCTTCAAAACCGTGTCCAAATTACAACAATTTATTTTTTTGCTTCCATTATACTCTTATTTGCAATGCCTTAATAAAAACATTTTCAACATCAACAGAAATACAATTTCAAATATTACAGAAATAAAAGAAATGTTAACAGACTATTCGATTTATAAATTAATTTTCAACAAATTTTCACTTCTTTATAAATATTTATTGAACTATAAATCTATATATATTATAGAGTTTTATATAGAATGCATTTCAATTTACAAAATTTTACTTTTACATTCCAGCACAAGAAATGAATGCAAATGATGCCTGAATTTAAATAATGAAGCTTTTAAAGAAGCTTCATCTTCTTTCACAATAATTTTATTTATAATATGAATGCAATCGCATTATGCTTTATTGAATTAAAAAATAAGAAAGAAAATAAATTCTAATTCACGGTATATTTTCCACGTTTTTTAAGATTAATGACAGTTAAAAATTCAATTTATAATTATTGCGCTTTAAATGCATTGATAAAAGCTCAAATGCAGGTTAAGCATTATCTTTCTTTTCATAAAGTGCAAGGATGTATTAGCGCGGATGTTTTGGAGGTGTTTAAAGCGTAGACCATTCATTGTCATTCAACTTAAGTGTCATTGATCCGCCTGACCAGTTCAATACTATCAACTGACAGAAAACAATAGCTCATCGAACTATCTTTTCTTCTCATGCAGACACTTCTTCAAAGACCAAACGGTGGAACTTTTAAAATATTTACCAGTTTACAGTTGTGCCTAGTGATCGGTCTGCGATTAGCACTTCATTATTACGCTAGATCAATTTTCTTCTAGCAACACGGATCAGAACAACCCATTGTTCAACTGGCTTAACACTAGCTTTTTACAATTACCGTATATTTACAGTAACATTATGCTACAAATACTGGTCTATACAACGGATAAAACTCATTCATACGTTCAACTGAGATGCTGCATTCGGGCAAATTTCTCCTCGTCTTCTCTTATTGGTCTAACATTTTCATTGGTTTTATTCGTTGATTGGTTCAAAATGCTTTTCATATGATTCGATCAAATTCCTCTACTTTTTATTGGCCCGTACGATTCAGGATTTCATTAGCCAATAATTCCTTATTATGAATGGCTGCAATATTTCATGCTTCATTGGTCAAAACAGTTACGCTATTTCAAATTTTCATAACTTATTAATAAGAAACAAATTTTATCTAGTATCATTTTAAAGTGTAACCTTTGTTTCAAGAACAATCCCAACTGACCGTTGTATTTACCACACATTTTTGCTGACAGGCTATTTTACCATTAAAAATGTAAAACTAGTCCAGACTTATCTTGATTGCAAGTAAAATTTGTTGATTAAAAATGAAAAAAGATTTTTCCCGCGTAAGATAGCAGCTATCAAATCAGAAAAATATTCAGCTGACAACACCGGCACTCTTAGTCAGGTGAACAGAGAACAAAATAAAAAATAACTTGTTAATCTCCTTTCTACAAACTTCATAATTACATAAAAGATGGAATACATTCTCAAAATTATTACTTTTTTCAGATATGCCAAACGAATAAATTTTGAATTTGTAATAGCATCTTTTCACAAGGCTACGCGTAAAATGCCTTTGGCAAAATTAAAACTGCCAAATTCATTTATGTTGAAAATGCAATTCATAAATTGAATTACAAAAAGCATATACATATACGAGTTTAAAATAATAAATAGATATTTTTCAATATGGATAAATTTTAAAAAATAATATTTTTAAATTCAAGAGAATACATACCGGAGAAAAGCCATTTAAATGTGACAGTTGTGGTCGAGCTTTCCGACAGCCAGGAAATTTAACACGCCATCGTCTCACACATACAACAGTATGTGATTGGAAATTAACGTTTCAATGTTGTCAAACAATCAGCCAATTTATACATTCAGGTAAAACCGTACGCATGCGGACAATGTGGTCGTGCATTTAATCGAGCATCAAATTTGCATACACATCTGCGTACCCATTGCCATTATCGTCCTTTTGTTTGCATTCAGTGTGGAAAAGGATTCAATCAAAAAGTTGATTTAAAGCTCCATTTATTTTTGCACGCAAGTAAGTTACTATAAAATATTAATGCTTATGTTTTTATTTTAAAAGCGACACTTTATTTCTTTAATTGATTGTTGAGAAGTATTTTAATTTTTATATGTAATATTTTTGAGTCTCTAATACTACTACAACGAGTTCCGTTATTAAGATTTTCACATTTTAGATGCTACGAAATGATGGTATTCATCGTCCGCGGTTACTATATGATGAACAGGTTTTTACTGCATAAATTAGAATAGCACCAAATTGTCACACCGCGATTCCTAACACAGTGCGCCTACTCATAATAAAAATTATATTCATATGTCCTGTTTGCATGTTTCAACTTTGTTTCTTATAACATAATTTGTAATCATGAACTGAATAGTCATTCAATGTTACATGTTTAATTACAAAATGTTGCAATTTTATTTTAAAAAATTCACTCACAGTTCAAAAGTTGACAGACTTTAAACTGTTAAACCAACAAAATTTATGCAAATTGAAACCTATATTGAATTTTAAACTTACTTTTAGAATGTAAATTGAACTTCCTTGTCGTCTTTTGACAAATAATATTTCACTTCAAATAACATTTCAAAACTAAAGTTACCGTAAACTTTGAAATATTTAGTAGAACAAAAGTATGACCTACATTCTGTGATATAATGAAAATTATTACTTGTATAAAAATGTGCTTAACAATAAATAACAATTACATAACAATCATTGAAAATTATGAAATTCCATTTTTTTATTTTTGAATTGACTTTAGTAGAGCATTTTTTATTTTTATATTTTTGTAATATATTTATAAGCTGTTTGCATTTCTTTACTGAAATGATGCGTCTGCTTTTATAAATCATATCAATAGCCCGAATAAAAAAATATAATTTTGCATTATATATTAGTTAAAGTTAAAGTTCGAGTTATGCTTCATCTGACTGCCAAGGCTGGTTGTTTTCATTTTACATTGATTTCGAAATTCATGTTTCCATTCCCAAGAGACGGCTGGCAACGCCGTTTTGAATAGAATCAATTTCTTTTATTAGAGTCAAGTAACAGGTTGAAAGAAAATTAAAAATTAAAATAAATTTATAAATTATACAAGCGTTCGAACTTATATAAACAAACTGATGCGTATGCATCTTCAAAATGAATTGTGAGTTCAAAAAAGCATTTTTAGCAAAGTAAAAATTTATTTTAAAGTAAAAACATAATTTTGAAAATGTTACACGTTACATTTAAAAAAATCAAATAAATCAGTTTTTTACAGTATTTTAAGAGCAATTAGCAGTAATAAATTAAGGAAAAAAACGCCTAATTATCTTAATGTACTGTACATAACCTGCAAGTGTTATTTAATTACATTTTTTTACAGTAATTACAATTGCATTTTTTAAGCCAAACGTTAAGCATTATCCTGAATTCATTGAACACTAGATTAACAAACTTAATTTTCACCGAGGTAAATTAAATTTTTTTTTATTCGAAGAGTTTAAATCTGAATTTATTAATTATTAATTTTATCTGTAGTTACGAGACGAGGTCAAAATAAAAAAAAATAACGAAACATGATTTTTAAGTTTTCGAAAAATAATTTTAAAAAGTTTTTATCTAAAGTTGGTTAGTAAGTATGGAAGTTGATAATTATCCTTCTTTTCAATGATTTTGAATTTCTTATGCGAATAAAAAAGTCTGAAATAATTATAATTAAAAGAAACTGCAATTTTACTTGTTAGTTTGCTTAACTCATAGTTTCGGCTTTTCGATTTATTCAAGTGCACTTATTGTAAGTCAGCGATTGGAAAAATTTAATTTGCTCTCCTGTTCCTGCTTATTGATTTAAATATTAACTGAAGTTGAAATGAATTGAATTTTTATAATTGCAAAATTAGAATTTACAATATTACAATACAAACCAGGTTTGACATGTTAACATTGTAACTTAAAGGAAAGAAACTTCCAGTTATCAGTATTTACATATAGTGCAAAGTTAAAATTGAAATTGAATAAAGTATAATGTGAATGTTATTGCTGTAGTTGATCATTCATCAGCAGTCGTTCTTTAATTGATGCTATTTTCTACTTTATTTAAAAGTAAGATTGTTTTATTTTTATCACTGTGAAAACTTCTACTCATTAGATAGATACTTGAATTGTTTGAACAGCAAATAATGAATTCGAATTGTTTAGTTATTGCTTCATCAGGGTGACATTTGGTGAACAACATTTTGCAATCGAATTGCATTTGTTAAAAATGCAAAAATAATTCATTAAATAATAAAATAATAACACTTACCGTCAGTTGTGGTGTATTTAATTATTTGGTGATTAGTTGGTGAAGTTTAGGGAAGAAATTTTAGAAGTAAATTATTTCGTTTATGGATTGATATGTTCACAAAACCAACTGTTCGTATTGATCATTTCAGAGCAAATTTATACTTAGCTGTTTAAGTAGCTGATTAAATAACTTTATCTTTCATGCTTTATCATATTTACTTTATTCTGTTGTGAAGAGAAATTTGCATATTATATCAGTCAACAGTGAACATGGATGCAATAGTTGAACTAATATGAAAAAGAATTGAATTTTCACCACATTTGCAGTTTAAATTTACTGAAATTAATAATTGAAATTCAGAAAACTGTTTGAAATTTTTCTTAATCTTAATTCTTGCGAAATATCTTGCTAAGATTGGACAAATTGCCTATAAATAGAGCACAGAAGCTAGTCAGTTTTATTCGATTTACTTGATTATTTGATAAAAATGAAATTTACACTTAAATTATAAATATCACGAAATGAATATTTTTATTTGGCAAATCAGCGTTGAGAATTAGAAAATTTTCATTCATCAATGTTAGCTGTATCAACGCTTGCTTGGTTCTATGAAATTTACTTGCACGCTGAAACGTGCATCATTCATTCATGCATGCATGTCGAACGTGCAAAATTTGAATCATTCAATTGTTAAGCCCAGTTTTTGCTTTTGCCTCGTTAGCACATTAAACATGCTAATTGTAGTTGTTTTTTTTTTTTGATGCGTTGTATCGCTTGATAAACAACCAGTTTAAATGTGAATTGCGTGATTTTGGCTTCATCGGTGTTGAAACTGGTTGTACTCTTTGTGCTACATTTCTCCATTTGCACAGTATGTTTGTTGCAGTTGTGAAATTATTTATTATTCAAAATAGCTTCATATTCATATTATGATCACCTATTTCAAATGTTATACGGCATTGTTGAAATTGCATAATAAAGAGCATATTGAAATTTATCATAAAAAATGAAACATTAATAAGCGAGATGGAATTTCTTTTTTCTGCTTTTTATTTGTTTATTTGAGTTTTTTGTTGTTGTGAGCGTGCAACATTTGTTGCTGAACGTATTTCTCTCATCTGCACGTTGAAGCATCTCTTAAAACGTCAAGCTGCAAGTTGTCTTGGTTTAATTTTATTGAACGTGTTGCAAATGTTCTTGCTCAACTGTTTTACACTTGTCAAACGATAATAATGTCATCGGTTTTGGCTTTGGTTATTCTTAGAAATGATGTGTGCGTGCGTGCGTATGTATGTACTTAATATTTCAGATTTTTGTTTTTCACTTCTGAACTGCTCATCCACTTTTGGTTATTAATTAAAATTATGAAAAATTTATTTTGTGATTGTTCTTTATTTTTTTAGCATATGCTTATCGACATTTTTCATTGTTGATTAAAATAAAAACGTCCTCTGCTCTGTGCAGTTTCAAAGTTTGGTATTGATTGTTCCTTTGGTTATTGCTGAATCTGCTGCTTCTTCTCCGCATTGCGCGTGGTTCTCATTTTTACAAACATGCTTTGCCGTTCTTTTTATTTTCTCACAATTTCCCACATTTTTACTTTTATATTATGTTGATTTTGTTCAATGCAAAGCGGTGCTGCTGGACTCGATTTTATTAAGTGAACAGATGGACAAACATGTGCGAAATATTACGTTTTCACCTACCCGCCAGTAGTAATATATATTATTTTATACATCTACCCTCAGCCGACCAACTTACTAACTGAATCAACATCTAGCTAGCTAGCTAGTTATAAATTGAAAATTTAGGTTATCAGCTTAGAGTGAAAGTCAACATTGCCTTCTGCTTTTATTTAAGCAAATATGATGGTTGAACTCATTATTTCGTATAGCCCAGTTTAGTCCAATTTGTTAAATGCAGTGCAGCTGAAGAATTATGTGGTCTACTGTATTCCGCGACAGCAATCATCATCCTCTTTATTATATGTATAATTTAAATTTTGTTTATTTTTAAGACGTTCCATTCTGAGCTGTGCTTTTGATATTGACTTTGTCGTTTGAAAATGGCTTCAAAACAAGAAACAGTCCCGTTGCAACCGAAAAAAGAACTCGAAGACGTGAAATATGCTATTGTAGCTTTGAAAGAAAGAAGCGCTACAGAGTTTGAAGTAAAATTTGTCCAGACATATTATAGTTGAAGTGATTATAATCCGAATATATCTTAGAAATTGAAAACATTTTTATGGGATTTGGATCCAACATTACGTCTGCCAGCTAAAAAGATGTCCAACCCTGCAGCATTGGGCCTCGGCGGATTTGGATGTGCCGTTTTGATGTTTCAAGTGAAAAATATGGGCTTGATCAATCAAGGTCCAACTGCTTGGGTTGCACTCGTGCTCGGAGGATTGATGCAAGTTTTTGCAGGTATTATTAATAATTTGCACAGTTTCATTTTCCATCTTTCTGATTCTGATTCATTCTTTTATTAAGGTTTACAAGAATTTAAAACTGGAAACAATTTTGGTTATGCGGCATTTTCTTGCTTCGGCGGTCTGTGGACTTGCTTCGGTTTGATCGGCTTTTGCAAAGAAATGAAATATTTTCCAGTAACACAAGCGGACATGGGAGTTTTGTTGATCATTTTCACATTATTCACGTTTATCTTCCTTTATCCGGCAGCAAAATTGGACATGGTATTATTTCTGATGTTTTTCGATTTGTTTTTGGCATTCGTTGTCGGCGATGTGGCCCATTTTATGGATCTTCCAGATGCCAAGCCTGTAGAAACAACCAGCGCAGTACTTTTCATGATCGGCGGCTTGCTCGCATTGTACATCATGGCCCATATTATCTACTTGGATGTTTTCAAGAGAGATTTGCTTCCTGTTGGTCAAGCTCCAATGTTGAAATGGTGTCCTCGATTGGCACACGCCCAACACGAGCAAGTTTAATCCTCTGTCGCTTGCTTTTCTCATTTTATTCTCTTGCTTCAAACGACAACAACAACAAACAAACAAAAAATGCCAACGTAGTTGCTTCCAATTGCTCTTTAGCATATATCGTTGTTATTTAACTCGCCAAATATTATTATTATCATTATTATTCATTTGTCATTTTAAATTAGACAAAGTAATAATATACAATTATATTATCATTTCCGCATAATGGAAATCCAGATCAATGCTTGTTTTTTGTTTTGTGATATTTTTGCATAACGCATGCTCGAATTGGAATTGCATTTATTGAAATAAAAATGATATGCATGAATTAGAAAATTGTTCGTTCAGTGTTGATGAAGTTAATTCAAATGAAATTAATGATGATGTGGGATAATATAAATAAAAACTGTGCAATATAAAGTGTCAATGAACGATGAATTTTATATAGAAAGACGTGATGCGTTGAAAACAAGTCGAGAAATGACGATATCCCGCCAAGTTCAGTTTTCAGTGTGCCAATTTAGTTAGACTGAAATATATTGATCACCGCCAGTGAAACTTTTTGATAAACGGCGCAAAAATTCTTGTCAAGATGCGTACGAATGACATTGTTGTTGTCATTGGCAAAAGCTGTTTTTGTGTTATTTCGTTGAAACCTAAATATTTCTTAAATATAAATATATACTTTTGCCTGATATTATTCATATTGATAAAATCTCTCATTGGAAAAATGAAAAATTGTACAAAAATTAGAGTAGAATTGTTCTCTTCTTCTTCTTCTACAGTATGCTCGAGAAAATTTAATGCTCAAGAAGTGTCATTGTTGTCGTTTTTTGTTTATCTTCTCAAATGTGACAAAAAATTAACAATAACCGGTTTTGTTGATTTTAATTCATAAAATTTGCATATTATGCATCATGCAAATGTTTACACGTTAGATGACAATCGAACCAGGGAACAAAGAGTTCAGTTTTGCGTTGTTTCAACAATGCCGATAAAGTGTGCAAATGCAAAAACAGCGCTACCGATTGCTGGACGACTGCTGCCGACGAAACAATCCGACCTTTGCAGATAGTGCGCTATTTCAACGCTGTCGGATGGACAATATAATTGTCCTCGCGCCATAATGGGTAGTAGGGTCAGTGGTGCTATAGAAATAAATCAACAACAAAAAACATACATGTATATATATGTATATAACAGAGATAGAAAAAAGGGGGCCAATAGGCGGAGGTGGCGGCGGTCAGCTGCCAATCGACGAACGTTGACCACCGAGTTTAACGGTCCAATCGAATTTCAGTGCAACAGGTGCCACTGAAAAGTGCACGCCACTGACAGGCAGGCGGTGCTGAAATGAAATTGCAAATTTGCCACAACCAACAATCCCATTCAAGCAATACAGCAGCTAGGCGTTCTCGCGGTTAGGATTTTTTGTGCAACAACAATGATCAACATCTGAACAACAAAAATACCGTCCATTGTGTTGCTTTTTGTTTTTTGAATATTCATTGTTTTCTCAAGCTGCTGTGGAAAGTGGTTTCATATATTTTCTTCCACATTGCTGATATTTGGAAATATTTTGTTTGTTGTAACATTAGCTGGCTGCTTGTGGTTTTCTTCTCAACTTTTGGACCAACAGCAACATACATACATACATACAGTTGGAGAGAATAAAAACGTCGTTCATCCGCGTGAACAATTCACGCTCTTTTGTTCGCTGTTGGTGCGGAGCACGTTGGCCAAGACAATTTTGGTAAGAGAATATTTGCATATTGACAAACAGATAAATAAATAAATAGTTCGTTCACACAAGTGCAAATAACTAAGAACGAACAACAACACTGGACCGCAACAATCAGCACTTGTAAATTTTTGCTGTTGCCTAGTTTAATGAATCACGATACAGTTTATGTATCATTTTTTAAATCTTCACTAACATTTTTTGCCATTTCAAATTCTCCCATTCAACTTTTAAAATCAATTCTTATCTTGTATGTGAATAACAATACTAATAATAGTATTTCTTCTTGAACACAGTGTTGTTGATCTTGATTACGTATTTTGTTTTCTTGCAAAATTTTGCAAAAAACATGAAAATAAAAGTTTCTTTTCAATATTTTACACATTTTCTTATCTTTAGTTTTTTTTTAGTTTTGTTTAACTTTTTTTCAGCTTTGCATGTAAAAATGAATAGAAAATAAAAACATTTCTGCACAAATCGTTCTTTCTATTGTATCTCTCTCTCCCCCCCCCCTTAGCTTTCTCTCGTCAAGGTAAATTCCAACAGACATTATCTTCCCAGTGAAATCAACATTCTAGAATTAAGATGTGGAAATTGGTCATCCGGTATTGTCGTTAGAGTTTTCTGCTTGAAAGCATCAACGTTGAATAAGATAGAGGAGACCAGTTTGTTCCCTTTTAACTCGTGTCCTCGAATGGCCACTTTTCATTGGTTCATTGGAATTGTGACATTTTCTACGACCGTTTTTCACTTAGCTTCTTCTATGTAGCCAACTGAACACCACTGTAGTGGTTCATACCTTGTAAAATTATCGTTGTTCTTCTTTTGCAAATTTACTGATATATATATATATATATATATATATATATTTATTTATTTATTTATTGTTTCTTTTTCAAAGGCTGCATCTCAGTTTGTGCTCATATCCGGTCTGGGCGGTGATGGCCGAATGGGTTCCACCAGTGCAGAATGATCGAAGCAGAAAGTCATCCGCACTTGTGCTCAGCTGCAGCTTGTTCGGCTTCGGATCTTTACTGCTTGCAGTGTGCTTACTTGGACCGGTAGTCGGAGTACCCCGACCTCATCATCATCAAGATCAAGAGGATCGTCGACTGTTTCCGCATTATCCGGTGATGGGTGAAAAAACATCCGATGTATTTATAACTGTGAAAACGTCGGGCAGATTTCACAAAAGTCGAATCGCTAGCATCTTAGATACCTGGTTCCAACTTGCCCCTGGTGATATTTTCTTCATCACCGACCAAGATGATAAGCATTTATCACGGCGCACCGGTGAACATGTCATAGCGACTCAGTGTCGAGCTTCGCACAGCTTGCTCGGCTTGTGTTGCAAAATGGGAGTTGAATTTGACAGCTACATTCGCTCGAAGAGAAATTGGTTTTGTCATTTTGACGACGACAATTATGTTAACGTTCCGCTGTTGAAAAAATTACTTTCCAAATACAATCCGGACAAGGATTGGTATTTGGGGAAACCGTCGACCAAAATGCCCGTTCACCATCCCGATGATAAAAATGAACCCCGGAAATTTTGGTTCGCCACGGGCGGTGCTGGATTTTGCCTGAGTCGTTCTTTGGCCAAAAAGTTGGCTCCACTAGCCGCAGACGGTCAGTTTGTTCAAGTTTGCCGTCGACTGTCACTTCCGGACGACGTGTCGATGGGATTTTTGATTGGTCACACGTTGGCGACCAATTTGACCATAGTGAAGCAGTTCCATTCCCATTTGGAGCCGCTTTACACGCTCGACCACAGACAACTTGCCGAGCAAGTGTCGTTGAGTCGCGGTGTAAACGTACCATCAATTTTTGACAACGATCCTTCTCATTTCAAATCCTTGCACTGCTTGCTTTATCCACAAGCATCACTGTGTTTGAAAACAACACAATCAAGCGACACTTCTTGATTATGCACATATCATCTTTTGGTGACAAATTCATTTATATTCATACATACACATACGTATATATATATATATATATTTGTTTTTTCTTGTGGTTGAAAATTTTAAAATTTTCTACAAAATAAAGTTTAACCAAAAACTGAACTCAAATTGTCCTTTTATTGTTCATAATTGTTGCTAAATTTCAACAATAAATTGTTAATTGAAAAATGTTTTCCAAAAAAAAAATAAAATAAAATAAAATGTGCTTACTTATTGAAATATATTGGCTTATTTGCTTTGATTTGAAACTAGAACAGTGGCAAAGAAAAGTTTGTTCAATCTTTGACCATGAGAAAATTCCCTTGAGTTCAAGCAATTCAGTGAACAATAGCCGTGTAGCCATTATTGACGGAAATCAACCTTTGCCAACAGTCCTCAGCAACGGTGTTGTCCTTGGAAATAACGAGCGTAAAATAACAAAAAATAGTAATAATAATAAATAAAAGCAAGTATATTCTCTTTTTCTGCTTTGGAAAAATATTTCCCTACTCGTTTGATTCAATTATCAATTTTATCCCTTCCAATATATCCTTAATTATAGATGTAGATGGTGTTATATTTGTGTTGTAAAATTCCACATTGAAATTCAGTAATAAATGAATGAATGAATGAATGAATGAAAAATTGAAAAATGAAAATAATTGGGCATTCTTTGTAAGTGTTCGTGAGTTTCTGATTGAATGAGCATAGAAAATTGACTAAAGTAATAAACCCCTTTGTATAAATTATACACTGTATGAGAAAACTCATTTTCTATATTAAGTTGTAACAAACCGACTGTTCAAAGAAAGTGTTCATGCAGATGTTTTTGAAGTGGAGAAAAACAAAGCGATCTTTTCTTCCACTATGATCTTGGCAATATGTTGGAATGGCGTTGCCAAGTATTCCCATGCTGATGTCCACAAAGCCGATGATACAACCGATATTTGGCAGGCTGACGTTGCTGACCCAGTTCAGCATGTTCCCAGCGGAACAG
Source organism: Trichinella spiralis (assembly GCF_000181795.1). Taxonomy (NCBI): domain Eukaryota; kingdom Metazoa; phylum Nematoda; class Enoplea; order Trichinellida; family Trichinellidae; genus Trichinella; species Trichinella spiralis. Next base: position 3,631,114 of record NW_003526941.1, read on the forward strand.
GCTAATTTTTCTGCGCAAATAGCTGGTTATGTAAAACAGAAGACGAAGGAAAAGTCCACTCCGAGGTCGATTGCTTGAAAACTTGCCTGCATGTCACATAAAAAGCACACCAATACAGTTGTCAGCAACTTTTTTGTTATCTCCAATAACTGAAAAATAAAAATTTCCTTTTATGATAATTTCTACATTTTTTACACAGGCAAAAAAAAAGATTGAACCAGTGGATAAAATGAGGTCGATTGTGGTCAGCAGTTTGGCAGCTCAAACAAACAAAAATACACATTATCGTCTAGCGGTCATTTTGGGGCAAAAAGGTTGGTCAAGTGCTGACCGGGCAGGTGCTCAACGGTGCAGTTTCCACAAGACCATATTGACCTGTTGAACAGAAGAATAAGGACGGCCACTGGTCATCCATCCCCCATCCACTGACCCGTTTCTGATGTACAATATAATGTGGACCATCTCCGTTGTACACTGATCTAAAAAGAGAAATGGGAAAAATTAAATATTTTCAACACAGCTTAACCTGATCGATCAATAAAACCGAAACTTGGCAAAGTGGTCAAACTTTTCCCATGCACATTTTAAAAAGCAGTCATATATTTATTTTTATGCATGAAAAATAAAACTGTTTAAAAATATATTTCATTTGGTAAAGAAAAGACAACTAAAAATTCATAATCAAATAAAACCTGTATATACATATATATATATATATATATATATATATATTTCGATAACATTTAATTGAACATGTCTTTTCCAATTATTTTCAAAGTCAAGTAAACATTCTTCTTCATTTGCATCACGTATGGTAAATGAAATTTTATCAAACAATTATAAAATGATCGATGAATTTTCAAGTTAAACATCATCAATATTGCATTGCATTCCTTCGATGGAATCATTACAGTCACCATTTGTTACCGTTAAAACCGGTTTTAACAATGAACGTATTATTGAATTTAAAGTATTATTTTCGTTTTGTCACCTTATTGATTGGTATCAATAAATTGTGCATTTCTCGTGGTAATAAAAAATTTGTTTTTTAATTTATCAAATGAATTTTATTAATTTTTTTATATGCGTTTGGGTTGAATTAATTTCAACTTTGATTGCGTACTGTTTTACCAGAATTAGTTTTCCGTTACATTTTTTTCAAGTTTGCTTCATCGTTTACTACTTGAAATTTCGCATTTGACTTTGAAAATACTTCATTTCATATCATCACATCCGCAAGTTTGTGCAAAATGCATTACTTGGTTCAATAATTGACGGCAAATTATTCACTTTCGATTTTTACTTTCAACTTTGGACGCTTTTATTTGAAAACATATTTGATTAATTGAAAAGTAATTCTGCTTTTAATGTGACTTCAGTTTGCTTCAAGAATGTCAAAGTGAAATTTTAAGTGGCTTTCAGAATCGCCAAACGACGACGCCACATGCTTTTTAACAAATGATCCGAAATTCCAAGCTTCCACAAATCTGCTTCAAAAACTAGCCTCGAGATAAATGGCACCAGCAAATGTTGAAGCGGCAGCGTTCAGAAGGGGGCTATTAAAATTTTTATGCTCACCATAAATTTCACCAGTTGCTAATAAATTGACAACAACAGCTGTCAATTCGGCAAGCAAACTTTTCTTCCACTTTCTTCTCCAATTTTCTCTTAAAGCTACAATTTTTCAAAACGAACATTTTACAACATTGCTTAAGTTGCTCAAATTTACGCTAAATTTGTTCACTGTTCAAAAATATTTGTCAAGTTATACGTCACACTATTACAAGTGAAAAGCAATAAATTTATGAAAAAAATATATACACATGCATATAAATAAATGAATAAATAAATAAATAAATATATATATATATATATGTTATGGCAAATATGGATAACGATCAACGTGCGTCTTACAGCGAGTACCGTTTTAATGGTCTTTAACAAATTATTATTTCATCATAAGCGAATATAGTTTTAATTTTTACATCGTCTTCTTACGTGGCAATGAGTTACAAGAAGTCTCCTGTTCGCTCGCAACCTCCACAATGTGATGAACAGTTTCTAGTAGTCGTAGATATTTTAGGTAACCTTGTCCACAACTGACTTCAGCTGTTCGCTTAGAGCAGCGTTCCACGCCGTTGCTAGCTGTTCCTTATTCACAAGAACCATTGTCATCACAATGCAAATCTTCTTCCATAATTGGTGCATTTAATAAAAGCGATTTCGGCATCAAATCTGCGTCAATACCGACGCGTGGTTCTTGACCAAACATCAATAAGTAGGGACTTTGTTTCGTAGTGGCATCAACGCTGATGTTAATCTGCCACTGTATGAATTTCAGTCCAAGGGACCATCTGTCTGAATCGTTGTCTCTCATCCAAATTGCAAGCTTCTCCTTTATTACACCATTTAATCGTTCTACCTCTCCCTGCCTATGTGGATGACGGGGTCGACCATTAATAAAATTCGTTTCCGGCCATAAGTATCTTAGCTCAGCGATGAGAGAGTTCACGAATTCACGGCCGTTTTCGGACTGCAGTATGCTAGGGGCTCCAATCAGGAGAAAAACGTCAAGGAGGTTGTGAGCCACCTCTGCGCTGCTTTCAGACGTCAGTGGCCGCAGGACGCAAAATTTACTAAAATGGTCAACATAAGTCATTACATAGTTGAACTTGCCATCAGGCAGCGTTTGGTAGTTGATCAAATCCACTTGTCCTCTTGACATGATGCTACTGCTAACTATTGACTTTACTACCAAACTTTTGGGGATCTTCTTTTTTCGTTTCAGTTGACAGTCTTCACAAAAGCCTATGTAAATTTTGCATATCTCCAATGTGACGTTGGCCCATTTCTTTTGTATCTCCAAAAACGTCTTCCTTTCTCCGCCGTGACCAATACGCGAATGGGCATCCCTAACGATGGAAAACATATCTTCTAATGTGGCAATTTGTCGAATTTCGTCATTTTTTCTTTTTCGAATCAATTTACGCTCTTCTCCAACAATAAGCAGTTCAAATCGTTTCTTGAGGTTGTGATCACCTGCAGACGACGTGCCCTTTGTCTTGATCCGAAGAAGATCGTTCACAATCTTGTCGTATGTTGCCCGAGAGTATATCACGTTGTTTCCAGATTTTTGATTCACAATTTCCTCCAGCCTCTTATCAAACTGTTCTTTCATATCCATTGCCACGCATGATCAGTAATACGAAACGGCAGAAACGTTGTTCATCTCCACATCAATGCCATCAGTGAATGATATGCATGTTATACGTGCAATAATGTTAAGTTTGCGTTTTTTATATGATGTGCACATTTTTCAAATTATAGTTGCCAAATGTTAACATTTGTCATAACATATTTACCTTTTTCAAAATTCATGTTAGTTTATCACTTATTGTAATAATAAATAAATTTAAAAATTTTATTATCATGTATAATTATTATTTTTAATTTAAATAAATTTATTTTATTAGGAATTCATTGAAATTAAAACGTTTTTCTTAGTGCTTTTACAGAATACCAAATATTACTTGATTGTAGAAATTGGAATACGGTAAACAGAAGTCGGTCAGTTGGTATCAGTTGAGTGGCTTTGTTGCGAGTTAAACATGCTGTTCATTTGTTTATTATTTTCAATTCTTTTTGTAACATCTTCAAAACAGCTACTTGGAGGTGAAAATCCTCTTGATGTAGACAATGACAAAGTGGAAAGCTTGGCTTTCAGAGCGCTGCAACAAGAAAACATGCGAAGCAATAGCCTTAACCACCTTGTACTTATACGCGTTAAAGATGCCACAAGTCAAATTGTTGCTGGAATAAATTACAAATTGACTATATACGTTGGTGAATCAGAATGTTCAAAGAAGACAGTAAGTGAAATGTTAAATATTTTTTCAATTCATGAATTGTTTTCATTATTTACTTTTTTAATCTCTGGTGATAATTATATATTTCAAGATGAAAATTATATAATCGATGAATCATCTTTTGTTTGTCTCTTTTCATTAATGAAACATCATCCATCAATCAGAATCAATTGCCTCTTCGTTTGGCTAGATTTTTCAGCTTTAACGCTGACACAGCGTTGCACATTTCAAACAGTTGTTTGTTTCAAACCGCACACATTATTTTTAGAGCTATTTCATTTTCTCAACGTCATTTGAACGTTTTCAATGATTGTTTTTTTTTCTTATTTCAGGTGTCAGCACAGGATGCACATCAAAACCGATGCAAACTTGTTAGTGGTGATGATGCACGTTTATGCAAGGTTACCATCCACGAGAAGCCTTGGCTGAATGTATTTGAAGTAGCCGATTTCGACTGCACAAGTGTACCGCGAGCCGAGGCTCTTCAAGCGTGAATTTCGTTTCTTCTTTAGCATGGTTGTTTGTTGTCAAGTGTTTTTGCTCTTTACAACAACAATAGTACAGCGGAATTACTTAGGGTCCGGTACGCTAATTTTTTCAGTTATTACACAGCAGTATGCAAATCGACATTTTTTTTCTAAATTTTTAGCATATTTATTGTTGCATAAATAAAAGAGTTGCTGATTAATCGCTTCACAATATATTTCTTTATTGTGCATATAAATGAAGTAGATGCATCATTACAAACTGTAAACGAAAATTCAAAAACATGAAAAACCTTTCTACTCAACAAATTAATTGATTGATTGATCCAACGATAATTACACAAGTAAATGTCGAAAAATTTCCAAAAAATATTTAATAACACAAGCCATCATAAAATTTGAATATGTAAATTAAAAAAGCAGGGGGTCAAGAAGAGAAAAAAGAAGATAACCGTTTTCTTTATAATAAATTGTCGTCATTGTTGCTAAAATCAGTGTTCTGGAGGGGGGGGGGGGAATTTCACTTAATTTGAAAAAAATAACCCCAACAAAATTGAAAGTGAGCAAACAACAAAAATGAATATATATATATATATATATATGATGGGCGGGAATCTGCTTTTACTAAACAAAATTCTGTCAGCCGAATAATGATAATCACTATAACTGAATTTCTTTCAGATATGGAAAGTCACAAGCAAACACACGAGCGATTGCACAAAAATTGAATAAATAAATAAATAAATGTATGTGTATGTAAATATCTGTTGTAACTGAAAACAGTACAATCCATAACATTCATCAGCAATAATAGGGTATATTTTTTCAGTAGAAAACAACAAAATAAACCAATGCGATGTGTGTGTGTAAACGAAAAGAAAAAATACTGTAGATATAGATAGATATATATATATTTATGTATGTAATATAATAATATAACATTCGTTGAATATAGTCTTGAAAATTAGCCAATCAATACATATAGATTGAAGAATGTCGGCAGCAAAATATAGTAGAGAGAATACGAGTAGCCAAAAAAAACAGAGAAGAGAAAAAAGTTCACGTCCGACATCACATCATTCACGACAAGCCAGCCTACAGTGAAAAAAGAATAAATATACTATACATACAAGCCGACCGTCCGTTTGTCTGCCGCCGTCTCTGTTCTGCTCTGCCAATTGTCGACTCTGCTGTCAGTTAGTTGGAGTGGAGCATTCCAACAACACTATCTATCATATAATAGGGACAAAAACAAAACAACAAAAAAGAGAAAGCCAAGAAAAAGTGCACGAAAAAAACCATTATTTTTCTTTAAAAATACGTCAATTAATGAAAAATATTATTTTTTTTCTTTTTAAATTATTATCAACAATATTATTATTAATACTATTACTATTACTATTACCATTAATTATTATATATTTTCAAGCGTTCAACAGTACATTTGAAAGAAACGTGAATGCTGATCTGCGCATCATCATTAATCAGTCAAATCAATCACGAATGAATGAAACACTCGATTCTACTCACCGAAGTGAAAGCAGTCTGTGATGGATTTAGCATTTTTACCTGGACGTGGCGAGCAGTGCAATCGTGAGCTAAAGGAAGAGAGCTCGCGGACGCCTTTCTCGCTGGTGCGGCAAGGGTGTCTAATGCGAAAACAAGTCTCAGAAAATTTACACTAGCAAAAAGGCACAACGTCATGACTGCGATACCAACAGTAGTAATGAATAATGGCAAAAATTCAAGAGGCAATGCAACGGAAAGCAACAGGTGAAGTAAGTGCACATGACGAAAATGGTTTAACCGCAACACCTCTCACTCTCTCTGTAATATAGTTTACAACACTCCCCTCCCCAGCCCCACCCTTTTCTTGTCTTAACTTTACGTATGGATGGCAGCGACACGTAACGGTAACTTTTCACATTCGTTGTATAATATGTTTTCAACCATTTCAAAAAAACTTACCAAACTCTTCTTTCAATACTGAGTTGCATATGGATATGGTTGGGCAGCTGGTGCTGTAGGCTGTTGACCATATCCGTACTGGCTCTGCGGCTGAGAATATGGATATGTCTATATACAAGCATAATTACACATACACACACAGAGATGCATTATTTTCTTAAACTGTTCACATTTAAGATTATTTTTTTTCTATTTTTTGCTACCTGAACAGGAGTAGAGCCTGGAATTTGTGATGATTGCTGCACATTCTGTGCTTGATTTCCCAAAGCTTGTGCTTCCAATATCGCGGTGGCTTGATCATGCCTGCCAATTGTACGGTAATACTCAATCCATTGAGCTGTATAATCAGGTTGTCCTAAAAAGGTCAATATGTCACATTTGGATCGACATGATAAGCAATAAATTAGACCTCATTTTACCTGTCTGTGGATTGATAGATGGTGACGACTGATTAACGGGATTTGGATTTGTAGCTGCAGCTCCAGTATATGCTTGACCATACTGGAAAAAGATGCAATTTTAATAAATAAAATAACAAACTATTCTTTCCACATACCGGAACGCCGCCACTTTGCTGATAATACTGTGCGTAATATGCTGCCCACGCAGCCGGATCTTGTGAACCAGCTCCAGGAGCTGCTGCATTTGCACTTGGGTCTCAAAGAAGAAAACAATGAATACAACATTACTATTCATTTTAAACAATCTTTATATAATCATACTGTAGCTTGGATATGGATAACCCACTTGTTGTTGTTGCTCAACTGTTGGAAATGGTGGAACTGGTGTGCCTGGTGGTATCTGAATAAAACAAATCACCTCTCATTGATGTGCAATGCATCATCGTTTATCCTGTATACTAAATCGGAAAAAACTTACATCACCAACTTTAATCCTTATAAGATGTGTTGCATGATTGATCTGATATGGTGTTCCTCTTATGACAAACACTTTTTCCCAGTCGTTCGGCGCCGTCTCTCGAGAAAGTTCCACACGCGCACCACTATCCATGTTGATTTGTTTGATGGTTTCTCCTCCTGATTAAAAAGTTAATGCAGTTACAGTTAATGGGGTAAAAGAGAACGTCGACAATATTTACCTTTGCCGATCACCAAGCCAGTTTTATTCGCGGGAACATGCATGTAAAATATGTCTGAATCGCAACCCTGTAAAAACAATTTTAACATAAAATATCATAAAAAAAAGGAAAATGATATTTTCATGTAGTTGAAAATTTACATCAACACAAAATATGTCAATGAGAACTTCATCAACCTTATTATAGACGCTATCGTGAAAAAAAACAAACATCAAAGTGTTTTTCCTTCAACAGCGTCATCATTTCAATGATTAAAGATATCAAACGTACGAAAAAAATACTTCAAAATTACAACAGTCATAAGCACTTTCTTCCAATAAAACCGACTTAAAATTAATTTAATTATTCAACAAAAAAGTTGACGCTATAATGGTCTCGAATGATGAACCAAGTTAAAAATCAAGGTTATATATTACCGCCGATTTGTTGACCAAATCTGTTATCATTCTTGTTGCGCGGTCAATTTGCTCCATTGTACCCGAAATTACTGCTGTTCTTTCTGGAGCGTTATGATCTTCTTGAACAAAAAGAAACACAATACAAAATATTTATTAAACTTTTAAAGTAAAATATTACCTCCAATTTTGAATTGAATTCTTGCACCGGATTCAGAAGTTAAACGTCGAATTGTTTCACCACCCCGACCGATGATACTGCCAACTGCATGCTTGGGAACAATAACCTAAAAATTTAAGAAATTACCAAATAAAATTGAAAAGAAAAACCAAACAAACGTACTTCGCCGATCTTCTTACTGGCATCAGTCAAAGAGCCATATTCATTCATATCATGTTTGGAATTCATAATTTCTTCAATTAACTGCTTAGCGTACTGAAGAAAACAAAACAGAATAATCTTACACGATAGAAAACAAAGAAATAAAGGTTTCAAATTACTTCAACTTTATTAGGTTCACCAATAATTCGTAATGGCTTAGGTAAACCAGATGGTTGGTTGCTTTCTTGAATCATGACCATTTTCACTCCCGCTCTCTCTTGAAGACTTTTTATTGTTTCACCACCTTTTCCAATAACTAAACCACACTTTGTCCCAGGTATAAACATTTCCGTGGTTATGGTCTTATCGCTGCCGGCGGCACCGCTGCCGCTGCTTGAATAAAGTACTGACGGTCCATTGGATCCATAAACAGGTTGACCGCGTGACAGTGACATAGTTTCTCCAGCTTTCGTCACAATAGATGAAATCATCTGCTTGGCTTTCCTGCAATATAAACAATGATGAATAAGATGATCTACAGAAAAACGTAAAATGAAAAATGAAATGAAATAATAAGCAAAATTCTAACTCGACAGAAGAACTTGGTCCGGTTAGCGTACATCCGCGCATTGGTTTACCGTTTACATCAAAGGGTGGAGCTAAAGATGGAATGTAGAAATTATAACCCAGTAAAAAAGCATAATGCTCCTTTACTTTGAGACATCTGAACGCGACAGCCGCTTTCACTCTGAATCTGATTAATGCTCTCTCCACCACGACCGATAACTAAAACAATTCAGGGAGTTTGAATTGAAAAATCCAACTATAAAATTTACTTAAGCCAACACAACTATCTGGAACTTCAAGATGATCAATAATAACAGAATCGGGACCGTGATTATTTCTTAAAAAATAAAATTATGAAAAATGTTAAAATCAAAAATCAGGTCAAACCCCAGTGCCGATATGGGATTTCCAGGCATGTTCAAACGTTTTGCAGGCGTGTCTAAATAAAATCAGACCTTGAACGGGCTTTTAAGACGTCATTTAAAAGGCTTTACCCTCTCCGTTATCGTGAGGACGTTTCGAGGGATCGTTTGTGCGAACTTCTGCAGCTAACTATACAAAAAAAAATAAACAATGACAAAAATGCATGCGGAAAACCAAGCATGCAGTTCTACCAGAAAGGTGAAAAAAGAAGATTATAATTTATGTTAAATATGAATAAAAAATGAAGTTTCAATGACCCTGACCTCACGCGCGCGCTTCACTGCATCAGCAAAATCAACCTGACGAAGCTGATCTGAATCCATTAGTGAAAAACGCTTAAACAAAACACCAACAACTGGAACATCAGACAGATCAACAGTAAGAACGACAGACATTGCCTGAAGATCATGTGCGTCATCAAATTACAATTACTTCAACTTTAATAGTTTATTTACAAAAAATCAACTATTCAATAATTTGATTAATTATCATAACACATTATTTGCTATTTAAAAATTTCGCTGCATTTCAAGATGAGATAAAAACTACATTTTTATGACTTACAAAAGGAAAGTAGCACACAACTTATGTGCATTTATATTTTTCAGCAATCGCAAATAGTACATTATAATTATATTTTAAGTAAAAAAATCAATACAACATTGTTTAAAAAAATAATAAAATAAAATCACTTCTTAACGCTATACGGTAGAAAGTACAGTATGAAAAAACGCATAATGCAGTTCAGGCATTTAGAGACGTTCAGCTTTGGAACAGTACGACTAGTTATTTAAAAGAAAATTAAAACAAAACTATTAATAGAAATTTTTATTTTAATTTATACAAAGAAAATTAAAATGAACGATGACATTTAATCAACGTACTTGTTGGAAATTAATGTTTTAACAAGAATATTCTATCATTATCACTACCATATTTCAAATTATGGCAAGAAAGTTTAACCTTGAATGGAATAGCGATTAATTAATAATAATAATAATAATAATAATAATGTCCCCAAACCATCATTTAAAAAGTATTTTGAAATCGAATATCATGTATTTATTTATTTCGTTACATTGCACATAATTATGATGTTGAATATTCTCAAATATAGAATTTAGCATAAACAATGTTTGAAAGAAGTTCAATTGCAAGAGTTGTTTCGGTGAAAAAGAATTTACCAGAATATATGCACTGCAAAAATTCTAATAATTGGTGATATAATGTAAGTTTAATTCAATTATAAAATAAATTATGTTTACAGCATAAATTTCGTAAAACAGACATGTTTCAAATGATGAAAAATCGTGAGCACGTCGCAGTAGAAGTAAATATTTATTTATTGTTTTATTTTCAGAGTAAAATTTTGTGACGATAGTAAATAAATAAGGATAAGATAGATGTAATTTGAACTATTCAGTTGCTGAAATGTATTGTTATCAGTCAGTAGAGATTTGAGCATATTTAAGTGGTAAAATGAAATTTGTTTTTGAAATAAGCAAATGAATAATAAAATTCGGTGGTATAATTTTGAATTAACAATTGATTAAAATTGATAAATCGACGATATGAATTGAAGAAAACCCGTTGCCAGGACAACAGTAAAGACAGACAGTTGAACAGCGGATGAAGAGCAAGCAATCTGTTGACCTTCAGGTACTGAAAGTGATTCCGAGGAGGTTGGCCAGTTGTATTGGTTATCGGTTGTGTTTTGTCAATAGCCGATTTTTGAAAAGCATCAGGCAATTTGATAAACAAAATTTTAAATGAGTTGAAATTGAGGTAATAGCGCAGGTGACGTAGATGAGATTTTTGCCAATTGGAGTAACATAAGCTGAAATGAACTTTGTTGATTTAAGCTGGACGTATTTAAACCAACGATTGTCAATTTTGTTCCATTTGAACACATGCATACAAACAGACAGCATCAGCCACACGTTGCGCGTAGAATTCGTTCACCGCTTTTGACTGCACAAAATTGGCGGATATTATTTGTTTTTGCATAATCGCCATGATCAGCTTAGCTTTGTCCAAGCTCGGTGGTGAACAAAAATCAAAGCTCGCTTGTCATTCGACAACAACAACAACACTGGCCAGTTACAAGTTGAAAGCTTTCCAAAAGCGAAGTTTGCATGTGACGTCGTTGGACAAATCGTCGTCAAATACACCAAGTACACGTTTGGATGTTGAAGATGACGATCAAAGTGCCAAATTGACCAAATACAAGAAGAAGCAGAATGTGAGCTTTCAACAACATGTCCAACTGGAGCCGTCGAAGAAGAAGCAGAACGATGAAAAATTTGCATATTCACAGCAATCCCCCTCGACGCTATTGAAACGTTTCGGTGATAATGATATGCAAGATGATGAAGATTCAAATTGCAGCGTCGGAACTGAAAGTTCAATTACTACTACTAGTAGTAGTAGTAGTAGTAGTGCTACTTCAAATAGTGTTCATTGTTCCAGTCCACTCAGGGGTACGTTGAGCCAGTTCATCGTAACACGGTCTTGTTCCAATCATGAAAGATTTTGGCGATGCAGGCCATTGACCAAATGGACTATGGCTGATATAATTGCTTGGCTTCGCTATTTACAAATGGAACACGTCATTTCGATTTTAATCGGTAAGTTATGTAAATTTTATCCTATCGTTTCTATTAATTAACTTTAACAATTTGATTTTTCAAAAGAAATTTTTTGTATGGATGAAATATTTTTTTTTCTCAACTATCAAAATATATTTTTCTAACAGGAAAAATGAGTGAATTTTATTTATTTATTTATTAATGAATTTCAGGTAAAAATTTCATTTTAATAAAGAAAAAAACCAAGGAAAACGTAAAAATAATGACGTATTTGGCAAATAATTCGTCAATTAATACCGATTTCAACAACAAAAGTGTTAAGAGCTGAAATTTAAACATAAAAAACAATATTGACATTTTAATTTTCTTTTCTATTACAGTATTTTGGTACACATGTTTAATAGATCATTTTAACATTGGTATTATTCTTTGAACTTTTTTCATATTGTGAAGTGAATTGATTGTATAAATTAAATTTTATAAATGTTCTACTTCTGCTTATAATTCTAATAATAATTGTTTCATTAAAGTTTCTGCCTGTTGCAAATTACATCGTAATCGTCATTATCAAATATTAATTTAGTCAAAAATATCATCAGTTTGTTGCGTGTGTTGAATTTGTTCAACATTATTTCGTAAATTGATAGGTAAATATAGTTTTGCGTTGAAATTTCAACTGGTTTGAGATACTTTATACTCGAGTATGTTGGTATTTTTGAAACGTTGTTGTTGATGCAGTTTAAAAATGAAAAAATCTTTGATTTGAACAGTGATTAATTTGAAAATTGTTTGTCGATTGAAAATTTTTGAAATTTGAAAGAAATTAGTTGAGAAAAGAAAATTCATTTTTTTTTCTTAATAGCGACGTATTGAAACAATGTTGATCAAGTAAGAATAATAATAATGTTTGAATAAAAGATTCTTAGGTGGAACTTGTTTTCTGTAAATAGAAAGATTTTTGAATTTTTGACATCAATTTCAGGTTATGATCTGAAAGGTGAAGATTTATTGCATTGGGATGAAAATATATTAAGTGAGTAGTATATTGAGAGGATGGAAAATTGACAAATGATAATAACAAGCAAGCTATTTAAATAATTCTAGTCGATTTTGGCATTTCTGATGAAATTACAAGGAAGAGAATTTTGCTTGAATTGAAGAGTCTACGTGAAAAATGCAAGCTAACAGAATGCTGCAATTCGAAACCGGCGACAAACAGCACCAGCAGCAGTAGTAGTAGCAGGTCGCCGCATCCGCTTTATCCATTATTAACAGATATCAGATATGAATCGATGAAAGCCATTTCTGTTGCTGCTCATGTTCCATTGGAAAATCTTTCGGTAACCGAACTCGCAAACGGTGCTCTGGCTGTAGCTGAGGAAAACTTTTATCTCGACTTGAAGCCGGGCGATATGTAAGTGCAAGATTGATCAACTTGCTTACAATTGAGAACAAAAGTTGTCTTCTTCTATTTCAATGATTTTTTCCATTAAATCAATTATATAAATGATAATACATATTAATTTATATTTAGAATCGTCGAATTGAATGGAATCAGTTGCATCGGCATGTCCGAGGTGAAATTTCAAAAACATTTGGCACGTTGCCAAGGAAATCAGCAACAGCTCGTCGTGCTGAAACTAGCGCATCGTATTCAACACAGTCGATGATCTGGTTGACTGGTAAAAAAAATTCAGTTCAATATTTATTTCCTTTGCTGCCCAACTTTATTTTTGCTCATTCGTATATGATCAAATTATGTGTAATAATAAAAAAAAATATATATGAATATCGAAGCGGTGCAAGGTCAAACAAAGTACAAGTTTTGTTTTACAGACAGAGATATGCTTGTTGACGTTTTCCTCATGGTCAAAAATCACATCTAATTAATTTTTTTATACTTTCAATAGAATAATTAAAAAAATACGTTCAAAAAAATGTGAAGTTTTAGGTTTTTCATTTGACGATATCATGATGAAATATTTCGTTTTTAATTGATTAATTAATTAATTAACTGACCGTATGGATTAAAAAAAATTAAGTTGATTTTTTTTTCATCGGTTGGAGTGGAAATTTTCGGTTCGAAAAGTTCGTCGATCTTGCAGAACAAAAGTGGAAAAAGTAATCAGTAAAATTGACCAAAATTGAAAAAACCGGTTTTTCAAGATGACCTCAATCGATCAACACGGCAGGAGTGCGCGATACCTTTTTTCCAATTGACGACGCCAAATAGGGGGCAATTATTTTTTTTTCTTATTCAAAATCACCATATAAATAACAGTCGGTTCACAAATGTATACTTCTTATTGATTATTGTAATTTGATGCACGAAACAAAAAATCAACAATAAATTGAAAGTAAGTTTATGATAATTTATATTTTCATGATTTATTGGTGAAAACAATTTCAGACGGCAACAAAAAAAATCAATAAATCCAGCAAAGAATGTTGCGCAATATGAAAGAACAACTTTGCACTATGGAACCGTTGAAAATCCCGAGGCCGCAGTTCGACGGTATGAAATTTGTTCATCTGAATGAAAATTATGGTTTCTATATGACAATAAAAAATGACAACCTCAAACCAATGGACAACAACAACAATAGTCAATTGTATTCAAAAACTGTATTCAGTCGTGAAAACAATTCGTCGTACAACTTTCGACAAAAACAACGCAAATGATATTTGAAAAATACCGCCTATACATTTCCCTGAAAATACGGTACGGTGTATTTTTCAAAAACTTTTCTCCACTTATTCAAATGTTACATTATTTTTTCACTGCAGTTCCATCAAGTATGCTTCATTTGTTAATTTGCGCTTCATCTGCTCGTCCGTGATCTGCGTCTGATTAAGCATTGAAATGCCAAGTTGATCATTCTTCAAAAAAAATAAAAACGTTCATATATTATGATGTTTTTTTTTTCAAAAATTCCGTTTCACAAGTGCAAAATGATAATAAGCATTTTAAGAAAAAAATAGAAAAGTTCATTCACTTGCGTAAACGGCTGAGCCATGGTTCGCAGCCACCGTCTGGAAATCTGCAAAGCTTCTTCAATGCTCAAATCCAAGTTACTTGCAGAAAGCTGTTCTTGTATCCATTTGGGCAACTTTTCTCGTTTATCACTTCTCGAGTATCTCTGCAAAACAGTTCCATCATTCAACACTCTGAAAGCCTTGTAAATAATTCATTAATGAAAAATTATCTTGAAACTCAAAAGTTGAATGAACAAAAAAGAAAATTCAACTACAGTAAATCAAATTAAAAAATCTTACTGACCAACACACAATTGTACCTAATTATCAAAAATGTAAAAACGCCGAAAATAATGTAACAAATTAATCGTAAATTTTATTTTTATCAGTGAATAATTTTCGATAAATTTATATACTTTATCTGCAAAAATCATCAAACCATAATCGGTTTTATTTCTCAACGCCCTTCCGACGCACTGTGCCGCTTGACGCATCGCGTCGAATGTCAAAAAATCATTTTCCTTGATATTAAATTGATCGCGTAAATATTCCAAACGAGCACGGATTATGCGACTTTCGGTGTAAACGTACGGCACGCCAAGCATCACCACCGCGCGCCCTGTATAATTAATTATGCAGTATGAGAAAATACAAGTCACAGCCAAGTCATTTTCATTACCGAGATGGTCGGAAAAGTCGACACCTTCGGATACTTTTCCTCTGGCAACAGAAAGTAGAATCGCCCCACGCCCATTTTCGCAAGCCTATTCAACAACAAATATCATCATTAATTGTTTCAATTTTTTTCAAAAAATGCCATTCCACTCACTTTGATGTAATTTTGCAATGCCAGGGAAGTTTCTATAATATCCTGCGTTTCAATGAACAGCAGTTTATTTTTCATGATGCGATCAATGATTCCCTGCAAAAAAACAGTTGACCAACACCGAAAACAACGAAAATTGCGTTAAAAAAATGAAACAATAAAGAAAAAACACACAATCACATACTTGTTTATACCAAAACGCGACAGTATTTTCCATGTACATGTAGCTGGTGAAAAAGCATACAATTCCATCAGGCACTATTCTGCTCAGCTCCAACAGCAGCGTTCCATAATTGCGTATCACGGAAGTGTCATCCCTGGCTTCGAATTTGCTCGTCATCGTAATCTGATCATTGCCTGAACAAAAAAGACAACAGGAAGAAATTATTTTCCAAAAAAAAGTGAACATTTTTTCTTCAATTTACCTTTGGCAACAATCAACGGCAATATGCACGGTCTGGCCAGAGTCATGCTGAAGCTGGCCATTACGGCGGGATCGAAGTTCAAAATTTTCGGATACATATCCAACGGCGACAATGTCTATACAAGTGGAATATGAACATCAAATATGGATAATAAATTTTTTTTAAGAAAAAACACTATTACCCCAGAAGTTATTAATACAGATTGAAAACGATGAAAAACGGGCCGAATTGCAATCGATGCATCCATACAACTGAAAGTCATCACTGGATTGGGAACGGTTGGAAGTTTTTCATCGAACGGCTCAAAAAGCAAGCAAAAGCCTAAATTAATTTTAAGATTATGATTTTATTGAAATCAATTAAAAACACTGTACAATAATAATACCTTTCGCGTAAGTGCTCACCAGAGTGGCAAAGTTGGCTAACAAAATCAACGGAGCAAAGTTGGATGTGTCTGACAATTCCAAAGTTCTGAGCAAACTGGCCAAACGCTCGGAACAAAATCTCAGTGGTTTACGTTCAATTGCGGTACGAATTTGAACGTCGCTCAAAAATACAGCGGGATTTTCTATCATAACTGAATTACTGCTCATGCGATGTTTGACATAATTGAGAAAACGTCGCAGAAATGCGATGAAATGTTCCGCGTTGCGTATAGATCCAGGAACTGCTTCTTCGAGAATATCATCCGGAAGAACTGCAGATAAATTTTAAAATCATAACAATAATACTTTAAACATTGCAATCGTACCAGGATTGGCGAGAATCTTATCCGTATCACGAAGGTGTTTAGCCTCTCGTAAACCTTCCACCAATCGTTTGTATTCTCGATCCAGATGAGCTACGTCTCTTTCTTTAGTTCTAAATTCAAATTTTATTAATTTACAATTTTTCAACGTACAATTTCATTACTCTTTGACAAATTTTTGCAAAGATTCTAAATTTTCTTGACATCGTTCTATAGTACGCTTTTTCAATGTTACGCTCAACGATTCGATACATACGTTGTCTGAAATCCAATTTAAAACGACAATATACAAACAACTACCTACTGTAGTACTTACTTACCAATGTTATGAGCTTCGTCAAAGACAACCACAGAGCGCCTGGAGAGATCTTTGGAAATAAGTTCTGCAATTTTTGGATCCAACAAATAATGATAGCTGTAAACAATAACATCAGCTCGAAGAAGAGCATGCCGAGCGACGAAGTAAGGACACCAGCCCATTCTGCGTCCGTAAGCTTTCAAATCGTCCAAATTATACACGCCGCGTGGTAAAGCGCTTTCAACGCCTTCTTCCATAAATTCCTGAAAGGTTGAAAAATCAAAAAAAAAGAAGGCACAACAATTTATTAAATCGAATTTCACCTCAAAATAATTGCAGCATGGTATTGAAGGATCGTCGAGACGTCTGGCACGAACAAAGCTGGACGTCAAGCTCAGACAATGTCCATCGACAATCTTGCCCAAACGAAGCTTGCTCACTTCCGGATGAATGCACATGTTTTTTCTGGCGCTCATAGCGAGACCGACGATATTCAAACTC
Organism: Trichinella spiralis; assembly: GCF_000181795.1. Lineage (NCBI taxonomy): Eukaryota > Metazoa > Nematoda > Enoplea > Trichinellida > Trichinellidae > Trichinella > Trichinella spiralis. The sequence goes on from NW_003526941.1 coordinate 3,648,601, forward strand.
TCGCCGGTTTCTTTTTCATAACTATCACACAAATGACGCAATTCTTCAACAACCTATACTATGAAATGAAGATTATTTTTAATCAAAATAGTACAATTTCAAACCTTGGAAATTTCTGGAATTGTTCTCGAACAATATATCAATTTTTCCAACTGTGATGGATACGCTTTCACATAAGCTATGACTAACGATAACAATGAAGCCGTTTTGCCGGTACCAGAAGGCATTTCCAGTAAACAATGACCCTGCATTGAATATTACAAAAACAAAAATACAATTTCACTTCGCATTATTGAAACAGAGATCAACGAAATCATCATCTCATTGAAATATGCTGAACAAAATACCCTCGCATCTAATGTTCTTTTCAGTTGCAACATGTAGTAATATTGTTCCGGATAGATGAATTCGTAAGGAAAAATTACCGACAGACCATCAACATCAATCCTAGAAATTTAAAGTATAAAATAAAACATTATATTAAATATACACCTGTGAAACACTTACCTCATTGTAATTCTGCCTAAATTGTGACTACTTCCTCAAAATTGAAATATGGATATTTTCATCCCTTAAAATTCAACATGAAAGGTAGAAGGGTATTATGAAATACCATTTCAAATAAAAAGTAAACCAAAGCAAACAAAACTTCACAGTTTACTTTCAAGCTACTCACGTATAACTCTATAAATGCAAAACAACAATTTGAAGAACCAGAAAACTGAGACATTTTATAATTCATAATAATATTCAATCAATAAGTTGAATTAAAAAAATAATACTACATTAAATATATTTACATTCTGCATTATGTTATCTTCAAATTACACACACACAGATATATGTGCATGTATATAAAGACATATTTTGCAATTTGAAATAATTGGAAAATAAATTTCAAACAACAAAGAAATGTTTCATGATGTCATGTTACTTCCAAAATGTTCATATACACGTGAGTTCAAAATAATAATAATGACAGATTTGATTACCTTTACAAATATGAATGTATAAATTCAAAAAATTATCTCAAGATGATGATGATGATTCAGGTTTGTCATCTGAATAAAGCCGATATTCTGGCTTCAGTTCCCATGTATATCTATTCGGATGCTGCGTGTTATAACAAGCAATCTCAGAAAGTACATCTTTCAAAAAATTCTATAAGAAAATAATATAAATAACATCAAATAATTATGAAGATACAAATACAGGAGGCTGCTGCGTCATGCGAACTAAATCCACAAGCTTGTAATGAGGATTTTTTTCAAACGCAAGAAATAACGCATCACGAAGTTCTTCTCTACTTAAACGTACACTTTTTTCTGCTTTTTTTGACGGTTCCGCTGTAGGCTAAAATATAAAAAAACATGAAAAAAATTGCCAATGAAAACCAGCCTCCTGTTAACAATGAATAAACTTACTACGCTAGATGGCTTAAATTTGACTTCCGCACGATTTATAGTAATAACCTTATTTTGAGGTTTGCTCACGGCTTCGATATGATTGCTAAAAATATATAAATATTGACTTATTACTTCAACTGTTTCAATTACATTTTCATCTTCATGTATGCGTCATTCGACGGTGGACGGCATTCCGCCTTTTGAACTACCCGTCCAAGAAGCACAAACTTCTTAAACTCGTTTGATTCTTCAGCATCTTAAAAATTCCACAACCTTAAATTATGAACAATTCAATTTTATAATAACCAAACAATTACGCGTTTTCATGGGAAGAAGTGTCTGATTGCTGAAACCTGATGTAATAAATCGATGTTCCAAAGGCGTATTACCCTCATCAGAACTCGAAGGAACAAACTTTACTTCATATTTCATATTCCTAAAGTACCAATATTTTTTTTCCAAGAAGAAAAGATAGTGCTCACTTATCTCGAGCAATACGAATTCTTCCAACCTCATGATGACTGTGTACGTTGGAAGCAAATTCTCTTGATAAATACTTCGGCATCTAAAGTTTGGGTTTAAAAAATTATCCAATAAACCGAAACATAAAGCAAAAAAAACAAATTTAAAAACAAATAAAGTTAAACATTCATTTCACCTATGCACTATTGTACTTGAATCTTATTTTACAAGCAAAATCAGTAAATTTTAAATAAAAATTATAAATCAATATTTCACCTTGACCATCCATAAACGTCTAGTCTTTTTTCCCAAATCAACTTTTGGAGACATTTCCGAAACAAATCAGTAACACAACGCGAAATACTTAATTATTGTTGGGTAAATAATGACTTTCAAGATCAAATATGAATTATATTTTAATTTTGATGTGTCGCATGGAACTAAATAATTATAATTAAAAAATCATGAAATTTTAAAAATTATTATTAATGTAAATTAATATTTACGAACATCAGATAAGACAGATAAACCTGACCCACCCTACCGTAATGTATAACAAGCAAAATCTGTCACGTACTCGATGTGCTTTTTCACGTTGTATGTGACACAGCATTAACATGAACATTTACATTAATGCTCTATACGTTTTTTGCTTGAAACGCTTAATACTGTTTGCATTACAGATTTATTATTTATATTAAAATTTGTTAATAAAACTGTATATTTCAATATCATACGGTATCGAGTAGAAGTTGTAAATCAAAGCAATTCCAGTGTCGATTAAAAATCACAGTTTTAGCGAAAATGAAAAAGCCATAGAATAATTTCAAAAGATTTAAGTTAAAAATGAAATCATTAGCAGCTGAAAAATATTTGTAAATCAAAAAATTTATTTAATTACTAACAATTTCAGTTAAAACAAACCATCGTAAAGCATTCTGAACGGAATTTAGTCTTATGTCATTATTGGCAATAATTTTTCATCATTTTTATGTAATTTATGTTTAATAGCGCTTTAAATTATTCATAATCTACTAATTATATATATGTGTTTGTAAATGGAATGTCTAACAATTTATATTTAAACTTGCATGTCAATAAAAATACAGTTATATTCCAGAATTCTGTTGAAGTTGTTGTCGTTGCATGCATTTTTTAAAAACTGAATTATATGTCTTTGGTTGTGAGATATACGCAAACATTTATGTTGTTTGAATGATATTTTTGTGTATAAGATTTTTTCATTTTATAATTATTCTATGGTGTTTGTATATATTTGTTGTATTTTCTAAGTATTCATTCGATATATTTCCATGTATTTGTATTTCTGCGTTCAGTTATTTTTTGTATTATTGAAATTAAATTCAGAAAACGCTACACTTTAAAATTAATGTGCTATTCACATTTTACTGTTTTTTACATTTTATTTTTTTACTTAAAAAAAGTTTGATGCATGTCACTGTTGAAGCAATGTTTATTGCATTACTTAATGAAAATGTTTTTTTACTATGCTTTAGAATTTTTGAAACAACAGGAAATGATAGACTTTTTTAATTGAATTTCAAAAATTAAAATTTTATAATTTGATTTTAAATAAACCATTGTTTTCGTTGTATTTATTAAAGTTAAACTGTTTTAGCTTTGGTTTGAATTGTATTTTGGGGATTTTGTGAAACAGTAGTTATCTTAACCATGGAAATGTTAGGTATGTTTCGCATAACATTTTAAATTAGTGTTATCTTTTTCCTTTTTAGATGACATTGACCTGAATTGGACACTTGAATCAGACAGCTCTAATTTTAGACTTTTATCATTTGCAGAGTTTGCCAAAGACTCTACTTCCTCCACTCCTCAAGATTCTTTTAACGTATGTTGATTTATGTGATATAATTTTTGAAAGAAGTATTTTGTGATATTTTAGTTTAATACAGTCAATAGTTTCTTCACCGACAGTGATGACAGCGGAGTGAATTTTGGTGACAATGATCAATCACCATTTTCGTTACCTCATGAAAGTAAAAAATTTTGTTTTTTTTTGGTATTTTAAAATGTGAAATTTTCTTTCTTATTTTTTCTTCAGTTCGAGGATTACGTACCCCTGAACCAGCCTGCGATTCAAATAATGTTTTGTCGTTTGAAAGTAACTCCAATCAGCACAGGCATTCAACAACTGACTTGTTCGCAGAGAATTTGAATGGACATGCAGCAGAACCTTCCTTACAAAGTGCTGGAAATGTTTATACTCCTACAAATTCTGTAATTGTTCTTGCTACTGCCTATCCGCCAAGTAAACGACGAGCACTGTATTTTGAATATTATTGCAAAGTAATGATTTTATTTATTTACCCAGGTAATAATCAAACAAAACGCTATCTTCCTCTTAAACCAAAGTCCGAATCGCCCAGTGTTTTGCCAGTTGATTCATCATCGGTAAATTGTTGAAACTGTCTTTTTGCATTATAGCATCCATGTCCGTTATAGAGCATGAGCAAAGTTGAACAAAACAAGATGAGAAATCGAGAAAGTTCTCGACAATTTCGATTAAGACGAAAGGATGTAAGATATTTAAATTTAATTTTCACGTATTTAATGGAATTGAAACAACTTGCTTTTCAGTATGTAACATCATTGGAAGCAAAGATTTCAAAGTTGGAAAATGAGAACTTGCTTCTAAAAAGAGAAAACGATGCTTTAAAAAGTACAGTTTCCAACCTACTGTTTGAGGTAAATTCGACATTTTGAAACAGCTTATTATATATTGAATTTTCAAAATTTAGAGTGTAAACCAAACCTTACTTTAAATTTTATAATAATTTCATTTTTAATTTGTCGAGATTTTTGCATAATGTATAATTTCAATTAGACGAAATATTATCAGTAATGAAATAGTTATACAAGCTGTACATAGGAGTATTATAACCAAAATTATTTATTTGTACTGTTTTCATGTAATAGTAATAGGAGCTGTTTTTTGCTTTGCTTGCAAAAGTGCTTGAATTTTGTTTGTTTTTTATTGTTAATGTTCGACAAACATTTGTACATTGCTGTTTAATATAATTTTAGATGGAAAATCTGAAATTAGAACTTGCATCAAGATTGGAATCCACGTCTACGGTTACAATAAATGAATCACCTAAGCGACGCAAAGATGCAGTTTTCGTTGCTGTTTTGCTTTTGATGTTCACATTCAATTTATCTCCGGCATATTTTTCGTAGGTTTAACTTTGTTTTTAAAAGTTAAAATATAAAATTATTCGAATGAATGTCACACAATATACACTATAACCAATATGTAATATAATCAATAGAACAATATTATTATTTGATACTTTCGCATGAAATGTCAAACATCTATTAAATAAGTATAGTGTCAAATTTATATTTTATATTTCCATTCGTATTACTTATTTTAAGATATTTATTAACGGAAACTGAAGTTTTTCTTATATTTCCTATTATTCGTTTGTAGAAGTTTTACTGGTAAAAATACAGGTGCGTTTGACGAACAGTTGCAACTTCATTTAATCAGCAGCAGACTGTCAGATGCTAATTTAAAGAAAAGATCCCATGGGAACTTTCCTGATCGTGTAAATCGAACGAAAAGGGAAATATTGAACCAAGGAGAAGAGACTGCATCAAGTTATCCTTGTAAATCGGACAGTTACCTTAACAAAACAGAAACATTCAGGTATTTTGTATTATATTATTTTATGATGCTGTACGCATACAAATGATTATTTGTTTGATGATGATTTCAGACTTACAATGGAATTGAATAGATGGGCTAACCGTCATCAGTACAACAAAAAAAGTGACAAAAAACAAAGTGCAAAGTCGCGCGTGCAGCGTGCAAAGTCGCGTGTGAAAAACCGCTCAACAGATGCTATATTTGCTTTTCAACATGACAAAAAGTCGTTGAAACTGAAAAAGATGTTCAGGTACAATGCACGCGACGTGAATTATCCATATTTTAATTTAAATTTTTAATTAAATTCTTTCGCTTTTTTAAAATTCTTTTAGTAATGGGAAAATGAATTGGAATTATTTGAAAGCTGTCGACTGGAGTCACGTGTTGAGCGCTTTGAATCGTCGGAACGATACATTTTACGTAGTTTCATTATTTAAGGTGAATAATTTTTTGGTTTTTGAAAAAAAAACTTTATTCATTTGTTATCGTAAATTAAAGTACTGCTTTGTAGGATTATTTTGTTGTTCCAGCAGCTTCTTACAATCGGACGACTCGTCCGCGGATATCATTACTTGCTCCTTTCATGCCATTTGATGGTATGTACAGTTTTTAATGCGAAAAGTTTTAATAAATTGCTTTTTCATATTTCAGATTCTGTTCCAGTGTCTTTTGAAAACATTGCCATGCTGCAAATAGAGTGCGAAGTGATGAATACGCAGTTGTTGAATTTGCGAGATTTATTTTCTAAATCAGCTCTACCAACTCAGCTTTATTCACAAGCCAAGAACAATAACTCTCTGGCGCCACCGTCCGGTTGAAATATTATTTTATAGAAATGGGTTTTTTGTGTTGTCGTTGGATGCTTTGTTTTTTAGAAATCTATTGTTTTGTGATGAGATGTTGTTTGTTTCTTCTTATTTTTTAGGCGTGTGATCGATCTCTGAGATCATTTTTTTAAAAATATCCATCTGTTGATGTGTTGTGCGATTAAATGAAAAATTGTTTTGTATTACATTTTTTTGGAGAAAAAGGCATTACCTTATTTATATTTGGTGCATTTATTATGTGTAGTACGTTTAAATTATTCATTTGTAGATTTGCTTAATGGTGAACAACCGAAGGAGGTGAATATTATTCTTACATTATTGTTGAAATAATTGTACTTTGTTTAAAGGATTGAATGCTTTCGGCAAATTCTCGATCAAGATAGGATTGATTTGAAATTATTGAGAGAGGCATGCTTTTGTGGTATGTAAATTTTATATTTAAAAAATATTTTTAGAACATCTCTCAGAGCGCGTTTGTTATAGGGATTCCCGATGAATCCGAACTTAGACCGATTTGTTGGCGTCTGTTGTTGAACTATTTGCCCATTGAAAAGGTGAAATGGCCAGAATATCTGAAAAATCAGAGGTAATTGCTTTTATTATAATATATACTTAAATTTGAACCATTTTTTCATATTAGAAATATTATTGATTTGTAATGTATATATATAATGTGATTTTTAAATAATTTTAATGCTGTTATGTAATGTAAAGTGTACATGTTTTTAATCTTGAAATTATGTTTATAAATTAGAATTATTATGCTGAATAAATATTCATATTAATAAATAAAAATTTTAATTTAAATACTTTTTGTCAGTTAATATTAATTCCAGTAGTTCAGATAGGCTACTAATAGTAGTGAAATCATTAACCTTTCTGATGTTCAGGTTCTTATTGTTAAATTTGTATTTTTATATTTTTCTTGTGGAATGAAATGTTAAATATATATTTTTTTAAGTCTTATTCATGAGGTTTTAGGAAATTGTATGCAGATCTAGTGGAAGACATTGTCATTAAGTGGAATTCAATTTTAGACACGGACGAGCATTCTTGTGATCATGTAAGAAATTTTTGTTTCTGGTAAAAAATACTTTTTATTTTTTTAATTAAAAAAGTGCTTTTAGCCATTGAGCGCTGAACCGAACAGCGTGTGGAGTCAGTATTTTCGAGATAATGAAGTACTTGTACAAATTAACAAAGATGTTAGGTAATGTTGTTGTTGTCACTGGATAGTTGAATTTTATTTTTTTTGTTTAAATGATTTTAGACGTTTATGTCCAGAGATGTCTTTTTTTCAAAAAATCACTCAGTATCCGTGTCAGGCAATTGTGAAAAATGGAGCATTGGCGTTAAGCCAGCGGGTTTTGACGAGCACTTTGCGTGCTGAACATCTGCGCAATCATCGCTCTGGCGCCAATAACGTAAGGTTTTTTTAATTATTATTTTGGTTTAATAATATTGTATGTTAATTAATTAATCAATTAATTAATTTTTGTTTAGTTGGTAGAAGATTGTTCCAAAAGGGGGAATGATGATTATTTTACGATTGATAAAGGGAAAGAAACACATTGGCAAGTGGTCGAGCGTATTCTTTTTATATATTCCAAGCTGAATCCAGGGGTGAAATACGTACAAGGCATGAATGAAATTGTTGGACCAATTTATTTTGTTTTTGCTTCTGATTCGCAGTGGCAAGGTAACTGTTATTGCTTTAATTACTTACAAAAAGCTTATAAATTGAATGTTGTATTAATGATTGCTTTTAATTTTCAAGAACACGCCGAAGCGGATACGTTTTTTTGTTTTCAGAATTTAATGTCAGAAATTAAAGACAATTTTATAAAAACATTGGATTCCTCCAATGTTGGAATTGGTTGGTATATTTATTATTAGTTATAAAAAGCAACGAGAAAACCAATTTTGAATTTTGAAGATCACCAAATGCGAGCTTTGTACAGTTTGCTGCAACGGGTAGATCCAGTGCTACACCAAGCTATGACAGAAGTACAACAACTGTGCCCGCAGTATTTTGCTTTTCGTTGGCTTTCATTGTTACTTTCTCAAGAATTTTTATTGCCTGGTAAATGGACTAATTTTAATAATTTGAAATCTAGGTATTTATTTTCTCATTTGCAGATGTAATTCGCCTTTGGGATACATTGTTTGCAGATTGTCGGCGTTTTGAATTTTTGCTCTACGTTTGCTTGGCAATGTTAATGTGAGTTTTACATTTTTTTTCTTTTTGAATAAGTTGATTTAAATAGTATAAGGAAAAAGGGGAAATATTACTTTATTGTTGCATTGTTAGATTGGTACGCAATGACATTCTGACCAACGAGTTCAGCGTGAATGTTCGCATGCTGCAGGTATATATATTTTTTTATTGGAATTGTTTCTTTTTTTGACTTTACAATTTCTAAACTTTATCATTTACATTACAGAACTATCCGCCTATTGACATTGTAAGCGTCATAAAGTTAGCATCTGAAATTCGTGCTGGTAACTGGACATCTTATACATCTTCATAGTATGGAAAATGTTTTTATGTTTTTTTATTTTATACTTGTTTTTATTCTTATTTCTATTTTGATATTGTTGATTAATTGTTTTCATTTGTTCACAGTTAATTAATGCCTATGTAATTTTTTTCTGTTACAAGTTTGAAAAACTATAAATAATAATGATAATTTGAAATTTTTATTTTTAAAATTGCTCGAAAATATGATAAAAAGGGATATCTTTTTTTTATTTTTTGTAATGTTTTTTTTAATTTCACTTCATTTACCGCTGTTTAAAATGAAAATTTGAATAAGTTTTAAGAAAATAATTTTTGTAAAATTGTTTCTGAATCGAGGATTGATGCACAGATTGATCATCGGCTTTTCTTCACGAAGCTCATTCAAGCAACGCTGGAGTTGAATTGGCCGCTAATTTCGCTTTGTCGAACTGATTAGTGATGGAAGATCGTCATCCATGTGTACAAGGAAAATTGAATTTGCCACTACCCGAATCCAAGGCTACGAAAAGCGACGTATACGTCAGTCACATTGGCTGACTTGGTGGTAAAAAAATTTCTCATTGGATCAGATCAAATGCACAACTTTTTTTCATTGTCTAAATAAATGATAGATGTGAAAATGACAAAAATTATAGTATAATTTTTTCAACACAAAAATTATTCTAATCAACAATTGATGTTTGTATTTGCTTGCAAAATGTTAATTTCTTTATAATGTTAAACATGTTGTAAGATAAACGTAATTGCAAATTAATCACAATGATCTGTATTTATTTATATTTGTTCTGCTTTTAAAGCACTGCATATTTGTATTTTTAGCAAATGATAATTTTTTGTTTTTCGTAAGCTGTTTTGAATTTTCAGATAATTTTATCGCACAATTACTTATTGCATTTAGTGTAGTATTTATTTTTTGGGCAGATTACTTTTTGAGATTTGGATAAAGAGAAGAGAACTTTAAATTCTATTGCAATAATTACAACAACTCTCGCATCATTGACAAAAATATTACAATAATGTCATTGTTGTTGTTTATGTTCATTTTGATAGTATTCATTTTTAGCGTTATTTTTAAAAAAACGTTATGAAAATGTGTTGCACGTAATTAATTATTAGCAATTTGTGCTGCTCTCTTTTTCATAGCATTTTATTTTGTATCGTTTGGAAAAACTGTTAACGTGAGTTAACTTTTCATGACTGTGTGTTATAATTGTAAATTGTTTCAAATTACTTTTAGATTTTAATCATTTTTTACGTGAATTTAGTATTTGCCAATTTGAAAAAATTGAATTCATTACATAACATTTTACTAATGATATAAAAATACAACAGATGCATGTTTCTTTGTATTTTTTTAAATCAAAGTGTAAAAGTTAAATGAAGATTTATGCATAGATATATTATCATTTCAAAGAAATATTTTGGTCTTTTAACAATCAGTCAATCAGTGCAAAACCAATGCGACGATTTGTTTCCTCATTGGCTCCTTTTCTTCTTATGGATTTTTCATAATCATACTGTAAAATCATGAGCTGCTCCATTACACGCGTTGACAGCCCACCACCAGATTAGCTGCTTATTCGGCGGCGATTCCCTTGATTTCTTTGTATGACATTTGTCAGAAAAATACATTCACACATTAGTAGTGCTATATTTAGCCGCAAAAAGAACAACACCACATTGGACACAAGATGATGAAAGTAAATTTACTGCTTTGTGGAGAATAACTGCTCAATTAATTAGTGTTATTATTACAGCTAACGGAGGAAATCTGCTCCGGATGTGGAAATCTCATATACGACCGGTATTTGTTGCAAGTGAATCAACAATTTTGGCATGTCAACTGCTTAAGGTGCAGTTCTTGCACTGCATTGCTTGATAAGCTTCCATCTTGTTATCTCAAAGAAGATAAAGTTTTTTGCAAGATGTGTTACCAGAGGTAAGTTTTTTCACTTTTTTTATTGTATAGTTTGAATTGAACAATATAAGCATTTTATTGTTAGTCAGTTTTGATTATGTATATAAGTAAATGAAGAAATAATAAATAAATACACATGCACAGATATTTATTTGAGTTTGTGTGTGTGTGCGCGTAAAAATGTTTTATGCATTTTCATAATTTTGTTGTATGAATTGTAATTGAAAGTTTAATTTCAATATATTTATTGAAATAAATTTCAAAAGAGCAGTTTTTTATGAGATGAACATTTGTAAAGTTTGGACAGTCATTGTAGTTATACTTTGAGGTAGTTTTGCAGTTATATAAATAAATTTATATATTAATCTTCCATGAAGAAAAATACCGAAACTTAAAGTGTATGAAATTACTGATAACGAGTAATGTTTTAATATATAAGTGAACAGTTTTAAAGTTTTATATACTAATATAAAAAAAAAGAAATATTAATGTGAAGTTCATTATTATCTGTAATGGTTAAATTATATGTGTCATTAGATCTTCTTTGCTGAGAAATAGTTTTCACTTGGAAAAAGGCGTCAGCTTGTCGGTGACAGTGTCTGTTGTTGTCTTATCGTAATTGAGCAAATCAACAAGCTTGTTGACCTGTTGTATATATTTAGTCTGATAGGTTAGAAATGGTAAGCTTTGGATTTGAGTGCATCGTGCATCCTGGTAGCTCATTTGAAATTGCCGTCTGTTAGTAGACAGCGTTTTCATCAAGATTATTGTTTATTGTTTGTATTCTTACTGAGAGCCAAAGGCGACTGTTTCTGTCGACAGGCTTGTTCTATTTTGACCTCTTCAATATTGCTGTCAATCTGTTAGCAGGTGCCTTTTCAAAACGTTCAAAGTTTGTTTGTTTACAAAATGTTATTCTCCTTTAAATTTTGAAATTATTTAAGAAATTAAAGAAAATAGCCAACAAGCAGCTATGTTAGCAAGAAATTTTTGCTCATATTTTATTATAATTATTATTTTGAAAGAATTTTAATTTTTTGATTTTAATGTTTTTTCATTTAATGTTTATCACTGTTGTATTGCAGTTAAGTTATGATTGAAATTAATTTTGACTGGTTTGCGGTTGAAAAATTGAAAATGAGCATTAAATTTTATTTTCTTGTCTTTTGGGAATGTTTTCTTAATAATGGGTAAGAAAATCAATGTCGTTTGGGTGCACTTCAAATTCACGAATGAAACAGCTTCTTGATCATCTTACTGTAGTAAAGGCAATGGTAGTTGGAGACGGAAGTCGTTGACCGAGGGCCAAAAATCACATCAGTGCTGAAAATCAATTCATAGCCGAGTATAGATCAAGCTGTGGTTTAAATGAGGTTTAGTTCCACCCACTGATTTGTGCTTTGCAGATTCACCACTGAAGAGTTGACCAATAATTTTATAGGATTAACAGGCCTTTGATGTGACGAGTTGTTGGTGAAGTTAGACGCGCATAGATGCCCTTCTGATTATAACCTTTGCAGAAAATTTCATTTTCACTGTTTGGTCAAATTTTCTGAGTGAAAGCGGAAATGCTCGTTTATTGCCAAAAGTCAATTCTAATTCAATGATCTCCAGCAAATGCGTAACATTAATTTGCATACAAGCACAAATGAGCATAAATGTAATAAATGCATTTCAATCGAGTTCGAAGCCTAGAAAATATACAAAATTTTTGTTTTTATCACGATTAAAAATTGGCATTGCTTACTTTTGTACTATACTGATTTTATTTAGCATTATTATGTAACTACAAATTGTTGCATTATGATTAATGTTTCATTTCTATGTTTCTCTTTTTGTATTATTTTAGTATTTGAAAGCAAGCGAATTAAAACCGTAAAATAGATATTGTGCATACTGTAATATTTTTAAAATGTTTTATAACTTTTCTTGAAAATCAGCGAGATTTATTATCATCCAGTGAACTACTGTGCTATATTAACTTATTGAAAGTTTCTTTTCAGAATAAACAGTAGTACATTGGTTACGGTATTTTGAAATATATGATTGAAACAGTGAAATGATTAAAATTGTAAATGCAGAAAATGTATTATTAAAATGAAAATTTGATTGATATGCTGTATGGCAGATTTTTTCTCCATAATCCGTTAATCGAACATCATCACAGCTTAACAATCCAAAGTATCGCTCGTCAGCACCGCGCTTTGAGTGAAGCATTTTAGTTAAGCTGGTGTGTTATTGTCTGGGCCTAATATATTGTAAGATTTGATTAGTATCCCGGCGACTGTCCAAGGGAGTCATCCGCATGTTCAATGTCCGGCTGTGACGATTAGTTGCCTTTTGCGCTTGACCTTTTCTCTAGGTTCAAGCCGAAACGTTTGTTCAAGCGTTAATTGAATCATCTCCTATGAATGTTAGCTATTCACACTGACCATCCGGTGATACTTACACACCCGGTTTCAATCTTTACTTTCAATGCACCATAATGTCAAGTGCATTGAATTTTTCTTTATAATTGTGAGTGTTTCATAGGTTTATAATTTTTTAAATAAATTTTCATTTTTACAAAAAGATGGAGCAACATTATGCATTCATTACAAAGACATTTAAAGTGTATTTTATTTCAAGCATATAAACAAATAATACATATATATATATTACGATATATTGAAAGAATATTTGAGGAGAATTGAATGATTGTATTGAAAGTGATGAATTTTAGGTTTTGTTTTTGAAGAATTTAAGTTGGTAATTTTTGAAACAGTCTAAAAAAGAACTTGCTTAGAATATGGTGTTAAGTATATTGTGCATGGATGATGTAAAAAGCTTATGCTGAGGTAGATGATCGATTAAATTTTGTTAGTTAAAGTTTTTGATAATATTGGAATTGTACCAGTTTTTACCAGTTCGCAGTGAACTGATGCAAATACTGATAAGTTTAAATTTCCGCTGCAACGGTTGATCACATTTGCATTGTGCATGGAAAATGATGTATCATTAGAAGAAAATTAACGGAATTTTCTTTCCACAGGCAATTCAGTGTGAAATGTGATCGATGTAATCAAGTGATTCAATCTAACCACTGGGTTCGAAGAGCTCGACAGTACGTTTATCATTTAGCTTGTTTTGCTTGTGATTCGTGTCAAAGGCAGCTTTCTACTGGAGAAGAATTTGCTCTACAGGATTCTAGAGTATTGTGCAAGCAGCATTACATGGAACTTTTGGAAGGTGATAATGGAAAAGGTGAGTAACCGTGTTTCATATTTCTTACTACTCTATGCTTCAGGTTGTAATGCGTTTTATTTTTTAATATGTATATAGTTCACCATAAACAGAAGACGAAACGTGTGCGAACAACTTTTACTGAAGAGCAACTTCAGATTTTGCAAGCCAACTTTCAGATCGATAGTAATCCAGATGGTCAAGACCTAGAAAGAATTGCACAAGGCACTGGGCTGAGCAAAAGAGTTACTCAAGTGTGGTTTCAGGTTGATTTCTTATTTTTCATTGAAACAGAATAACGAGAAATAATGTATATAGTATATACAATTGAGGTAGCAAAAATAAATGAATTTAAAGCTTGTGATAGAAAATACAAATGAGCATGTATGTATATATTTCTTTGCATCACCTTTACAGTATGAGTTAATTGAAAGACTTTTTCATATTTAAATGTAAATAAATGAGTAAATAAATGCGGATATTCATGTATTAATGTGTTTCAGAATTCTCGAGCACGACAGAAAAAGTGTCAAGGTGTAAAGGTGAAATCGAACAGTTCACATCCGAACCAGTCATCGCAAGATTCTTATGATGAATCAAGTCCCTCAGGTCCAGTGAGTGAACCAGTGACTTCGCATTCGATCCGTAGCAGTCCATCTCAAGAAGATTTTTCCGACCTGCAATATATAACAGATGCAAATGAGGCGAATGTTTCAATGGAAACAGATCATATTCATATGAATGCCATGTTCGATTCAATTGACAGTGTTTCATCGTCAGTTACGAATTCACCTTGCTGAATTTTTTCTGATCTGAAAATACACTTCCATCAGTGTAGTGTGTTTTGTTTTGTTTTTTTATTAATTTATCAAAATCAACGCCATCTGTGTTTGCATGATGTACAACAAATTTTGTACACAGTTTATGCACTGTGTTAGTTAGAAATTGTCGAGTTTGCTTCTTATAAGCTAACATTCAGTGCTCGAACAGTCATTTGTAATTGAACATTTTCAAAATAACCATTATGCTCAAAGTTTCCTTGTGGAAATGACAAAAGTGTGATTGATTGTAAAAGTGTTTCATTTGATCTTGATTTTATAATTACAAAAGTTATGCTTTGAATTGTGCTTTTTCACCCGTCTGCTGTAGGTTGCTTTTCACCTGTCCAATTGATGTCCAATACATTTATGAGAATGAGTGTTAAAAAATATTAAGAATATAGAATAATTTTCCACGTCTTGTTGTTATTTGAAACGCGACGAATGAATTACAATAGTGTAGAGTGCTTTTTTTTATAAAATAGGAAAAGAAAGTTCCTACATTTTTTGGCTTGCTTTTTACTTTAACTTTTTGACGCTACTTTGACGTACTTTTTGTTAACGTTGTTGCAACAAAGGTAAACGTCAAACTGTTGCATTAAAATATGCATTAGCGATAACACGTTTTTAAATCTTATGAAAAAGAAAATTATTTCCCAACAGTTGCATTAAAGTGTTGAATTAAGAAAATAAATTCTTTTTTCAAATGTCTCAAATATTACAATAGAAAGATTAAGAAAGAAATCACTTGAAACATAAATTACAGTAATTCGTTTTTTCTTTCAAAAACATTTACTGTCGCAGGAACAATTTTTGGTATTACAGATATTCGAGTTAAAAGATGTTGAAAAAAAAGTGAAATGAAAAGAAAAATATATCATGAAATTTTATAAAATTGAAAAGTTTAATTAAAAAAAAAATTAACATAATATTGTGTCACAATTGTTTTGAAAATAAAATTTACAGTACAATAATATTATAGATTAAAAATTATTAGCAAATGTAATTCTTTTATGTTGCATTTATTTCTGTATGTTATTTATTTTGATTAAATCAATCAATCAATCAATTTTGCTTTTTTATCTCATAATGAAAAGAAAAGACACATTGCATGCATCATTCATTGTATTGAAAAGCAATTATATTGAAGTTATTTTTTATTAGCGTTCAACTGAGCGTAGAATGCGAGCATAAAAATAAAATTAAAAAAGTATTAAGCATACTTTTGTATATTTTGTTTGAAAATGTGCTTAATCTCAAATATGGTGTTGCAAGAAAGAAATTTGATGTTTTGTTTTTTATTGGTTCTACAATTTGGTCGTTGTATGTTTCATCATTTTACTGCTAAATGAATGAATCATTTGCTTGGATGTTTTCCTTGCTGAAAGCTTATCTGATATTTGAATTTACAACAACAACAACCACCACAACAGTGGTGGAAGAGAAAAATGCAAAAGAAAAAGCCGGGGTCGCTTCGGTCGTTTTTCCCAACGGCCTTGCTTGCATCCGAAAGCACAACTGAATGAATAGCAGGCGTGTTCTTGGAATACCGTACCCTGTTTGGGTGTATGAACCAGTTCCAAACATGGTCAAACTAGCGAACTTGACCGATTTGGCATTGCTATGACAAAGCCGTTTGTCAAGACCAACCAGTTCGCTCATTCCGTTAAAGTTTGGCAAAGTTCAATTCCGCTGTTATTGAATGTTGAATGTGCAAATTTTTCCCTTATTATTATTTTTTTTCTCTCTAATAATCAACACTGCAAAAATTTCAACCAACCGAATATACAGTATCTTTGATATACGTGTTGATATAAATTTTTTTACGAATAATAATAATAATAAAGGGAAAGCATAATACTTTTTTAAATTTTTACTCGTTTTTTTAAAAAATGTTTACTAAATGGAATTTTAATTATTTAGAACTGAAAAACGGAGAAAGCGTTTGGCGCTGTCGCGCAGTATGTGGTCTTATTGTTGCTTAACTTATTCCACTTATTTGATTTGGCTTTTTTGTCACTCAGTTGGCGTCACTCATGCACAGCAACAACAACAACAACAACAACAAGGTGAGCAAAATTTGTTAATTAATTTTTCAAATTTAATTTCTTCAAAATATGATAAACCATGATTATATTATTATTATTATTTAAAATAAATAAATTATTGCTTGGATTTGTGGAAAGTTATTCAAACCAAAAAAACAAACAAACACCTTTTTCATCAATAGTTATTTTATCGACCTTGAAAATCTATAATAATTAACTGTTGAAATGGAACACGTAACACATAGAAGAGCAATTTCTTTCCGCACCTTTGCTTGCTTAGGCTTTGCTCTGCTTTGTCGTTCGAATGGGGTGATTGAAAAATTCAGCTTACTTACCCGCTAATGTTAGCCGCAAATAAAAGATAACACTGATGTTTAGTATTCAACCAACCGACCAACTCAAGGCAAGTTCAACGCTGTTTGCTTACTGTTCACCTGAGATTAATTATTCACGTTTCTTGTAATTGCATTTGTTTGAAAAGTGTATTTTTATTTTTGCTTTAAAAATTTAATAATTATACTCTTCTGAATTGTTGTTTCAAAATATGAAACAAAAACTGACGCGCACATGTTATGCTGTTTTTGATTTTATCATCAGATTCTATTGATAAAATTTTAAACGGTGATTGTTTGAATTTCGAAAAGGTCAATCATTCATATTTTGAAATTTCACTCTAATTTTTGTTTTAAAGGTATATTTTATAAAATTATTTTTTTGAAATCACAAGTGCATTTCAAGTCACGTGAACAATAAAATTCTCACATGGTAAATACTTTGTCACTGATAAAACTGTATCATTACAATGTTGATATGTTGATCATGATTTGATTATAAGTGAACAAACAATGCATGACAGATTGATTGTTGTTGTTGTTGTTGTTGCTCATTTGTAAAGTGTGAATTATAGATTTGAATGGGAACTTGAATTTTCTTTACTTTATAAAAGTAAATTTATCAAGCATTTTGTGTTTTAAAAAACCAAACTGTTTCATGTTGAGTGTATTGAAACATTGTATTTTTGTTGTGAAAAGTCGAGATGAGTAAAAGAAAAGCAACTTCAAAGGCAATTTTAAGATTATTTATTTTTAAAGTCACGTTTAATTTCAATCAATTCTCACAACTTTCATTTTTTATTGTTTTTCTTTAGTTTAAATTTGGGTTGTCGTTTGGGTAAATTTTGAATGAGCTTGATATTTATTTATCTGCAATGGGAAACGTGTATTTGAAAAAAGAACTATTCACTTCTGATTTATATTTTACTTTTTACTTATGGTTGTCATAATTAATATTGAATGCAACAATAATTTTAATCTAACTTATCGTATTGGCATAATTATTGAAGAAGTGTAGAACAGCTGTAAATAGGTAATTATTGGAATTGTAAGAATTATAATGCTATTGGAAATAAAAGAAAATATTTATTCGAATGGTTAGTTTTACAGTAAGAGAAATTGAATGTGATTTTCATTTTATTTTTTTTTGTGAAGGCATTTATTGCATCCATTGTGCTAGTCCAAAGTTGGCAATTCGTCAGGAGAATTTGCTTCATGCAATGGAGCAGTTGATGAATTTGCGTCAGACGTTTTATCCAGATCATGTGGAACACAAAGATTGTGCTTCGTTGAAAAATCTCTCCAGTGGAACTTTTCAGCAACAGCATTGTCATTATCCGTTCTGCTATTCGATAACATTCAATGATCATTCAGGTGAGATGAAAATTTGCTTCACTTGACCTTTTTGCAGTCCACTGATTGCTGTGATTGTGAATTTTTCCTTTCTTGATCAATTCAATTGGTTCAATTAGTTATACATGGAAAATGATGTGATGTGATGTGTGTAATTTATGAGCAAGAATTCAGTTCCCTTTCCGCTTCTTGATTTCCAATACCTTAACCGTTCAAACAGGTTATACCGGCAACTATTATCCCGCTGCGCGAGGATGCTTGAATATAAAAATGTTCGTTTCAAATTTTCCACCTGAAAATTGCTACTATTCCAATAGAATTTAGCCTTCAGAGCAAACTTCCAGGCTATATGAACATCGGTCAACTTTCAGAATGGATGAATACCATCGCTTCAAGCGGTGCAGCTTTACAGCACAAGTTTTCTTTTTAATCTGCTTTTTATCTATTAATTCATGCACATTAAAAATTTCGCTTAATTTTCATGTTCAAATTAGTCTTGTAAATTTTAATTTGTTTCAAAAATAATTACTGAAATATGACTTGCTCTTGAAAAAGAAATAAAATTAGTCAATTCAGCAAAGCTGTCAGTATAAAAGTATACTGTATTTTTCACATAGACTGACACATTCTAATTTAACATTTGAAATCTACCATATTACATGCATGTTTATGTTGCCAAAATTGATAAAATTTTGAATTTTTCTTTCCACATTTTTAGTTTCATGAAACGTACCTACTTATTTGTTTTTGCCATTATTTTGAAATGCATGACTTATCGTGAAATTGACCCTAGTATGTAAGTAATGTATTACAAAATTTCAATGCTAATAATATTATATGTGAATTCTACCAAACCTACCCACCATATGCAGGCAATTAATACTTGTTTTATTTTGCAGTGATATTTATTTCTCGTTATATTATTGATTATCAGTAACTGAACATTCTGTTCTTTTCAGCAGATATTGATGAAGTAGTCAAGTTTATTTTGTATTTAATTTGTTTTTCTATACTTCTGATCCGTTGTAAAGTGTTGAAAATTGCATGCACACTGCTAGTAAAATTCAGGTAAATCATATGACATTATTCTTTTATTTTTATTTTAGGAGGAATGCCACTGGTAATTCGGGGTTGCGCTGAAAGTTTCCTTCCACCACAACCGTTGAAAAATCACACCAAAGAGTATTGCCGTCGTATTCAGGAAAATCTCGACATTGTTGAATGTGTTTGTCCAAATTCAGAGTATTGTGGAAAATCTTCGGGTATTTGCCCATGTGTTTCTCTAGTTCTTTTTTACATTATATTATTCATTTCTTTTGCCGGATTTAATTAAGAATAGTAATAATAATAATAGTATACTGATAAAACCGATCATTGCTTGCGCATCTATAAAATAATGTATAAAAAAGAATTTTATCTCAGTTGCTTATTGTGTTTGAACGTGATAAAAAAATTCGAGGAAAAATTCTATGAATTTTTTTGAATTTGATTTAAATCGTTCCTATATTACTCACTAAAAATAAAGTTGCTTAAAGTGACATTCTATTTTTGCGAAAATGAGCTTGACCCTTTTTCACTTTGCCATCCATTTTCATGGTTATTCCGTTCATGTTATTCAATTATGTGAAGACAATCAGTGACGAAGTGCGTTCGAATCTCTTCTGCAGTATCATCTTCTGTTAAAAGGCAAGTTACTATTATAATTGTTTTCACGTTCTTTATATGGATGACTTCAAAAGATATGCTAGTTTCAAACTAATAGTATTCAGTTTTGTTGAAAAAACTTCAAATATTAAAATATCCACATTAATACAGATTTCTAATATTAATACAAATATTCGGTAGGTAGGGACGTAGCTAAAATCTAATTTCAGAAAACTGGATTCAAATTGAAAAGAGGATTTTCTTGTACTGAAACATATGTTGAAAGCTCCTCAATTTGAATGTATGTTATTTCTACATACGTATCATTGAATAAAATGCCTTTCAAAGTTTCATAGAAACTGTATTACATGAACAGAAATAAAGTACAATTTGCACGTCAGATGTAATTACCATGAGAGCTACTTTCCTGAAAGCATTCAAAATTTCTTTCAAAAACATCATAAAATATTTTCAGGCGAATGCTTCCAACCCTCTATATTTTGCTTCTTTTAACGCTATCGTCAATGAAAATGCATTATTAATGAATTTTTTCAGCAACATCACGACAAATCCGCTATCAGGACATAGCCAACCATGTTTGTAGTTGCTTTGTAAATTTCTCTCATGCATTAAAGTCATTTTTGGAAGAAAACTATTTTTGGAATATTTTTGGAAATTAAAATTCTACAAATTGCATGCACTATATAGTCCCGCAGTTTCAGGAGGGTCAAAAAAACTATTCACTAATTTTTGCATTTTTCAAACGATGTCAATAATAATAAATAAATAAATATATATCAGTGGATTAGAATGTAGTGCAAAGTACCATTGAAAAGAACACAGTACATGTGGAATAAATTGTATTCAAAGTTGGCACAATGATCATCTCAATACAATCAACTTAATTTTCCGTACGTTTTGCAATAAATCGACAAATAGCGAAACATTAGAGTGTGGTGCAAAGGTTCATCAGAAATTATCAAATACTTTGCAATAAATAGCCCCTAAAATTGGCATGTGCCTATTATTATAAACAGGAAAGCAGCCAATCTGAAATCCTATTGAAACGAGACTAGCACGTTTACCTCTCAGTTAGAGAAGCATTTTTTTCGTTATATGAGCAAAACACTTGCAAAACGTTCAAAGTCTTGGGCAATATTTCGTTGCTTTGGGCAACCTGATTTGCCTTCATTTTCGTTCTATTCCGAATAAATTGAAAAAGTTCTTCCATTACGGTTTGAGATGTGAATAAAATCTTCCATTTATTAATTTTTCACTGACCTATCTCATTGAAACGACCAATGCTAAGCAATTTCTCAACCTATGGCTGTCAATATTTATTAATACCTGAGAGTCTATCGTATACCTTCGGGACTTTTGGTTTCATCAAAAAAACAATCATTTTATTGAATTGTTTGCTGTTCATCATCTTAATTACTCATTGAGCATCTCAATCATACCAAAAATGTTGTTATTTGATTCTGTTTTAGCTCAGTTCGCCATAATGAAAAGACGCTTATGCAAATGAGCTATAAATGCTGCACTTTGTCTAAAGAATTACATTTAAAGAGTGAAAAAGAAATAAATTAACAACTTATGAAAAACTAATGGGGCTATCATTATAATTTATTCCAAAATTTCGACATATTTGCATATAAGCTAAGTAAAACAAACGGCTTGCCACTAGGGAAGTGCAATCCATTATTGAATTCTTTATTCATATATCGAAACACTATTGTACAACTATTAATGAAAAATACTCTCAATTTTACGCAATTGATTCTTTAATGAGATATTTGACAAAATTGCTTGATAGAAACTGTGTCATTTATAGAAGGAAATAATGCAATACTACATGAAAACTGCAATTCATTTTGTTCATTTTAATTTATTTTCATATCTATATTGTCCGCAATCAATGAAATTGCGTAATTAAAAATTTTTTAATTTGTAGCTTTCTGTATTACAAAAATGAATTTCAGGCACAAATGTTATTATGATCACGAACATCGCTTGGAGGTTTTAAGTCGTAATTATTGTATAAATATTCTTTGAATTGAATTATATTTCATATTTTCAAGAGCGCGTATTTATTTTCGTATCCTCTGGCTCCTACTAAAATCACATCATCACTCAACATTTTTTCCAATATCTCAGCAAATACGCATTTATACAACGTGCGACCAGGTTTGTAGTGATTAATTTATTTTTTTCTGATCAATTGAAATCATTTTCTCGACAACTTAAAATTTTCGACTTTTCAAAAAGCAAGGCTATAGCCTTTGCTGTTTTTGCGATTTTCGAAAGTAGGCTTTTGACACAAATTTCGCTTTTTTTGTATATATGGCTAAATTTTGATAAATTAGAAGGTTCTGGAAAGTTTACGGCAATAAACCCGTAGTGTTGAATAAATAAGGTCTAAAGTGCATGTGCCTATCTAATACACAGAAAG
>NW_003526941.1:3692281-3790992 GCF_000181795.1 Trichinella spiralis
TAAGGAGAACGTGTGGAGGGCAGAATGAAAGATAGGTGGCCACGGAAGTGACTGTGGTCCCCCTCGAATTTTAGTTCGCCCCCCTCCCAATTCTTTTTCCCTCCCCTTCCAAATCTCCTTTCCTCCCCTCCAAATCTCTCTCCTCCCCTCCAAATCTCTCTCCTCCCCTCCAAATCTATCTCTCCTCCCCTCCAAATCCCCTCCTATGCTCATCTCCTCTACTCTAAACCTATTCATCTCCAAAATGGACTTATTTAAAATAACTTACCTGAGTTGCAATACTTACCTTAGTGCTTTTTCAATTTTTGCGATGAAGTACATCAAGAACTATAAAATTAACTGGAAAAAAAACTTACCTGAAGATCTCTCTTGATTACTTGAAGATTACTTACCTGAAGTTTTCAAACAAAGCAACATGTTCCAAACACCTTTTAGATTCAATCCCTAGCTGTTTCGGTTCATTTGCAACTAAAAAATGCAATTAAAAAAACTTACCTCAAGACTTCCTTGACATGTTTCAAACAGCTTTTGCATTCAGTCCTAAACTGTTTCGATTACTTTTCATCCAATGCAAAACAATTCATCTAAAATTGGTATAACAAAGAACACAAAAAATAAAAAAAAAATACTTACCTGAAATTAAAACCTAGATGACCTGATGAGAATAAAATGTACAAAGTGAAAATGAGAAAAAATAAAGGGAAAAGTAAAACAGCGTACAGCATTTCTGACATTTGACAAACAGCAAATGAACTAAAAGTTTCTAAATACATTATCTAAAACAACCATATAAAACGTAATCCATACGAATGACAGTGCATTTAACTGGAATTTCACATTACTTACCTCTGTTCAGCTTCACCGGTGAAGGTGATGCTAATTTGTATTAAATCTTAAAATTACATATTAAATAAATTATGTAAAAATAAAAAACAACTAATTATATATTGCCCTTGCTTCACCGTTAAAAGCGTGCAAACATATCCATCACCAAAATAGTAATTCATGATTAGGAACTAAAAAGCACTAACCAAACATTTTTGCTTGAATATAAAAATCATTATCATGCAGCGCTATCCGTCTTAAATTACTTTTTATATGCCCATTTCACATTCATTGGTCTATGTGATCAAATTTATACAAGTGAAGCACGAAATGTTAAACACAGTAACAATACAGTATTGCTTACTTATTTTCATCAGAAATTCCATCAGTTAAGTACATAGGGAATGATAACTGGTCGCTGCCTTTTTAAAAACTCTGAGAGAACTTATCTCCTAGAGTATGTGAATACAACAAATGTCCTTGTATGGAACTGTAATAGATGCCTTTCTTGCTTATCTGACATCTAAAAAATTAAAAACATCTTAAATATGTAATCTTAAAATCATTACATTTACCATTTAATTTCCATAACACGCCTTTGTAGCATTCTTTTTTAACTGACGTAAATATTGAAGGTGAAATCATCTAAAAATAGAAAACAACTGTTTCATAATATATAATAATAACAAAGAATCCCATTAGTTTCCATTCACGATATTTGTGAAGTCATGCAAAAATAGCATGCACAGAATAAATACATCGACCACATTATCAAATGTAACCTACGTCTTTCTTAATCACAGCTGATATTAAAGAGTAGAATCATAGTCGGGAATGTGTGTGCTGCCATGGCGATGCACTGAATTACAATGAATAAAGTATTCTGAAAAGTTGTACAATAATAAGTAAATTATATAAAAAGGAAATCACTTTGCCCCTGGTAGAACAACCTAATTTTCCGTCAGTAATAGCGTAATGGCATAAATATAATAATTTAATTAAATGACCAAAGTTATTACGGCTTTATTTACAAACTTTACATCAATATTACTCAGTGCAACTAACTAAAGATTTGTGCTTTAATATGCTGGTTATATAAATATAAATTGCATATTTACCTTCTTCTTTCCTAAAAAATGAAGTTATTTAAAGATGTAAATAAAAAATGTATAAGAAAAAGAAAAAGCAATCTGCAAATTCCAACCAGTATATTAGTATATTCAAGCAAGCAAATAATGTCTTTCCCAGGTTATGAAAACATGAATATCTCAGATGAAATACCATGCAATCAATCAAGAATGATAACTGAAAGAAAGAACTACTGTGCTGTGATGACGAAACATTTAATAACTGATCATGAAACTGAAAATCATTAAAGGATTAGTATGTGAATTATGCAAATAATAAACTACTTTACCTTAGGGTAAATAAGCAAACCTTAGTACCTTACTATGCACAATCGCATAACTAGTGCAATGACTGAGGAAGCATTTCCTAATCAAATATGCAAATCAGCAAATCAAACTGTGTTCAACGTTATGCACAGAATTAGATCATACCAATTATTGCCCTACAAATCATTCAACAAGGAAAATCATCATATATCGTGCAATCGATTTAAACAATTTATCATTCTTACATGCTTTTCATTTCCATTTGAAAACATTCGATCATAAATTTCGATTATTTTCATTTCGATAACATGCATATGTAGAGTGAATAAACTGAATTGTCAAACTCACTTGTATTGGTTTACTTATATATATATATATATATATATATTGCACAGTCACACTGCTTGCTTTTTGCCGGGAAAAAATATATAAAGGACCATCTAAAAGTATATAAAAAAGCAATCTGGGAATTCTGAATACTACATAAGTTATAATACCATTCCCAAGTTATGAAAGCATAAATGGATATCGTAGATATCCATGTCGTAGAGTGTCCTTCATCGTACATGATAAGTAAAGAAGAGAATTGAAAGTCAGCGTGTGCTGCCATGACAAAACGTTGAATAACTGGTCGTGGAACTAAAAAGCAGTGCACTAGAAGCAATGCGTGCATTTCGTATAACACTGTAATGTACAAAAAATGAATTAGAGGAAAACATTTATAAGTTTTACTAAATAAATCAAAAAAGAGACGCAGAAACTCTTTTTCACTTATAAATCACTGGCAAGGAAAACAGTACCAAGCAATAATTTCATTCACATCATGACAACACTTACCGTTTCGAGTTTCACGCAACAATCGCACTTTTGCATGAGAGCCTAAGTATTGTAAAACATGAATTAATTGGCAAACCAAATTTACAAACATTCATCCAGCATGCTGCATCCTACAAATTTAACATAGATATATCCATGGACTGCATATCTCAGTATGAAGAAAGGCAGAAGCAACAGCAAGTGCTACTGCATATGGCTATTAGGTGACGAGAAGAAAAAAGGGCGGCAAGAATTCACAGAACTCCTTAAG
Organism: Trichinella spiralis; assembly: GCF_000181795.1. Classification (NCBI taxonomy): domain Eukaryota; kingdom Metazoa; phylum Nematoda; class Enoplea; order Trichinellida; family Trichinellidae; genus Trichinella; species Trichinella spiralis. The sequence goes on from NW_003526941.1 coordinate 3,695,588, forward strand.
GAAACGTACGGAATATGTTTTGACATTTCCCTATTTCGCAGAGAAAACAGTTAGAGAAAGAGAAGTGCAGTACGTTCCTTCACACTGGCCCAACATACATTTTCGCAGGCCAAGCAGTCGCATATCTTTGCTGTGGATGTTTTGGTTAGCGCTACCTCAGACAGCATAGCACGGTTGCATCATTTCATCTTCTAAAAACTCAAATGCGGTAATGATTATGACTATAATGTCAAACTCGACTGACATCCACTACCGCGCAGCAGTTTCCATAGCTTCTCCATCCAATAGCAGAGTCTCATATGTCTATATTGACTTGACTACTTGACCATTTCCCAATCTCACTGCACTGTTTCGATGGCGTTGTGCACTTTCTTATTACAAGCGTCCTCAGCAGAATACTTCCTGCTTTCCTCTCCACTGAATTTTAAGTATATTATGGTGAGAGTCAACTTTCAATTGATTTTGTCTTTCTTTGTTATGTTACCAATCCATGGGTTGCTGCTTCACGTCCAGCTCGAAAGACAAAATGCTGTTCGTCACTTGAAATCAAAAGCTATTATTCAGGATAACAGTTCTGCGGGAAATATCCATAATCTCAGAATTTCCACAACTGGAATTGTTTCTGGTACAGAAAGTATGAACACCAAAATCGAAAAGCAAAGGTTTACTTTTGATACATGAAAACAACGGTAGAGTAGAGATGAATAAGTTAGATGACGAAGGGAAGTGTTCATACACGTAACTAATAATTATACTACTGGCGCCGTCTATTTTACCTCATTATATCTTTTCTCTTGACCTATCCCTTGGATCATTTCTCCATTTCTCAACATCTTGCCCCTGTATCACAAATCAACATATAAATCAACAAAACCATCCACGTGTAATTAGTGTGCTATAAATAAGATACCTGAAAATTCACAAAGAGATATTCAGATATATCGATAAAAATTAGGTACACAGATTGAAGGAAACAATGAAAGGCTGAGGTCCCGCAGATTAGGCAACCAACGGCTAAAAATAGACCTCGCAAAACATTAATACATTTTTAAATGTCACTAAAACAATTAACACATGCAATCATTTCTACTTTTCCTTAAACAACATCCTAAAAATGGGCGAGACGCTTAAAAAACAATGAAAATGTGAAAATAACCAGCCATTTTTATTATTCATTACACATTTTTAAAAGTAAAATCGAAAAATACATACAATTACTGTCATTCATCATCATCATCATCATCATCATTATTATTGTTCTTGCTCTTCTTCAACGGCCAAACTTCCAAACACTTCAGAAGGAACTATTTGTTTTTCCAAAACAACATCTTAAAAAAATTTCTCATAAAATACTGTTTGCACTGGATACATATAGATGCAAATGTCCACCTGGCAATGACTTTCTGCTGAATTTTGGCTCCACTTCAACGGATAATTCATCGTCATCATCTTCAATGTTAATTTCATCTTCATTAACCACTGACTGATTCTTTCCGGACTTTTCACTAACTCCCCCACTGATGTGGAAAAAAATTACATTATCCATAAATTAAGCTGAGTTAAAACAATCAATTAAAAAATTACCTGACGAAAGAAATACTGGACATCTTAGATTTTAGAATATCTTTTTTCGATGCTTCTTGAGAAATCTTTTGTGCTTTAGCTTCCAGTAGAGCCATACTATCGCCCTGACCCAACTCATCAACTGAAATTGTATTTCAAAAATATTAAAAATCAATAACCATGACAAACTGCTTAATTCTGCACTTTCTGCAGGACCGCCCGTTGTTGCTAACATCTGAGCCGACATGAAATTCACTTGTGTGTTCAAAGCAGCCTGAACGCTGCGTTTGATACGCAACATTTCTCGGACCGTATCCTCATTGCCATGCTTGATTTCAAAATCTTTCCAAAATGACCAAAATGAAGGGACGACCTTAAAAAGTAGGCATTATTTTATAGAATGACACACATTATATTCAAAAAAAATCAGTATCAAATTTACCCTTGGATCGCACATCTGAGAACAGTGTGCTAAAATTGCACGAGCCCGGTCAATTTCACCCAATCGTCGCTCCAACGTGGCAAACTGCAAACACATACTCCTATAAATAATACAAAACAGCATTTTCACAGTTTATTTCCACATTACATTGTGCATTAGATATTATATTATATTACATTTTATTTTATTTTATTATATACGCATACCTTGCATCTTTCTCTGGCAATACTTCAATTGCTTTTTCATAAATAGCTCTAGTACTTGTCACACCAAACAGTTCGGCTGCCTTTTTAATGTACACATTAAATATCTGAAATAGGAATTTGTAAAAAAAAATTTTTTTTTTCATCAAACAATCGAACATGTTGTCTACATTAATCATTTCATCTCTGGGCACTGAATCAACTGCTCTTTGGTAAATATTCATTGCATTTCTCGGCAAACCATGTTCTTCTTCTAATTTTGCGTATAATAAGTAAAATTCTAAATTTTCAATAAAATTCAATCAAAATATTGCACAACGCACTACACAATAACAACATACTTGTAGCATATTCAGGTGGGCAACTATTCAAACATTGCTCAAAAAGATCTCGTGCCCTTTCCAATTTACTTCCGGCCTGAAATGAAATTTAACATCAATTTCAAAATGATGTCCCATTTTGCAATCTCATCCGCCTACATAACGCTTCAAAAAGCGAACCAAATATGTTTCCCAAAGATCGTTCACGTTTGGCCATCGAAACAGTGCAATTCCTTTTTCAAAAACCTAAACACAAAATATATATAAACATCACTGCATAAAATCCAATCAGATATTATTTATGCACTTGCCTTAAAAGACTCTTCAAAATGATTTTTGCTTTCTAAAAGCATCGTATAATTGATTATCAACTGCGGAGTTGCAATTCGCAGATCCAATATTTTCTCATATACTTCTTTACATGACTAATAATTAAAAAACAAACGTCAATTAAATAAATAAATAAATAAAAATAATATATAGCAATAAAAAGTGCAAAAAAAAAATAAATTTTACCTCAAAGGTTCCAAAACTCTCTTCCAAATCAGCGTACATGCTCCAAACTTTCAACGACTTGTATACACGATTTTGCACTGTCTCGCTCTTCATGTAAAATAAACAGGGTGTATACTTTTTGAAAAAATTCTTCCAATTAACTAATACAATTTACCTCATCGTAATAATCTGTTTTAAAAGCAGGTTTTTTCACTGCTCTTTTGATTACTTGCAATGCCTTTTGCCATTTTCTCCAAAATAAGCATAATTAATATGCAACAGTCAACTGCTAAACAAGCTTACTTGGAACGCAGCTCCATTTCTGCCCAAGAACAATAAACCGATGCTAAATCATCCACCTTCGGATATGGTGCAAGCAACGCTCTTTCGAATATTTCTCTCGCCTAAAACATGGGATTTTGAAAAATAGCATAAAAAGCATTTTTTTAATTAAAAAACAAAAACCACCAATGAGGAAAATCTAAGCTTGTTCGAAGTAAACTCATGTGATCAACCCCCCCCTCCCCAAACAGTTCGTTGAACGTACTTTCTTCAATTGCGCTTGTTGTTCAAAAAACACTGCATACGCTATCCATAAATTGGACAACTTTCCAAGCTGCAATTTTGCGTTCACTGTATTCACTGCTTCTTCAAACGTTTCTTCAACCTAAAAATTTATCCGCATAAAAATAATGGTCGATTCAAAAATTCTCTTCAACGAAACATCGCAATACCTCTTTTGGATTGCTTTTGCATAATTCTGCACGTTTTAACCACTCGTGCACGTTATGTGGATTTTGACGTAATAGCACACTAAATAAGTGAATGGAAAAGCAGTGAATGAACAAATTCCACAAATGAGCACTGCTTTGCAAAATACCTATTTATAAGCAACGGTCTTCTGTCCATCAAATCTTCAAAACGAGCCATCAACAAGTCGATGTTGAAATTTGAATCACTTTTATGCTGTGCTTCAAGTTCAACATTGATCAATTCTTCCATGAAATGTGCGCAAGCGTCGAAAATCTAAACAGTAAAAAATAAAAAAAAATATAAAGAATTACCCCTGAACAGTCAGTAGTGAAGCACTGGATTAATTACTACCTGCGTAAAATCTCGGACTGTTCGAACAGTTCTCATCGCTTCTTCATACACATCACGTGCCTAAACCGTTAAACATTTCATTTGTTGCACATATAAAAATACGTATATATGAAAATTCCCATTTTCATCATCCAATTTATTTGACTCACCTGTTCAAAACATCCGTCTCGTATGTAATAATCGGCAAGAGAACACCACAATGCTCCAGTTTGATCCGGATATTTTTCAACGCCTTCGCGTACGAGCAATTCTGCGTTCAAAGAGGTAACTTTTGAAGGATTTTTCGCCACTATGCTGCACAATTCGTGCCATAACTGCAAATAAACACAAGAAATTAAATTTAAATAAAAACAAAAAGTAAAAAAAAAGAAAAAAAAATAGAACAACAAAATACAGAAAAGCGAAAATATACTTCATGATTTGTTTTCCCTTCCCGACTGATAAAATTGGAATCGTTCACTATGGCCGAAAGATGAATGCAAGCCAAATCTAGGCGGTCAACACTTTTCAAATATTCTACGAGCTGCTCTGCATCTTGCGGAGCAATCTAAAAAGCACCATATTCCTATTCATATTCTGCAAGCGCTTCCAATATTTCTTTTTCCACTGTACCTTCAAATAACGTTCATAAACGCGTATTGTCGTTTCAGGAATGTCGTGCAAGTGGAGAAACTTTAAATAAATTGGCCAAATACGGTAATGTTGAGTTATTGGCAAAGATCGCAATGCGTCATCAAATGCATGTCGTGTTCTCGTAATAAAACGCTGTTTCACCAAAAAAGTACAATAAAGGATCCATATTCGAGGCATCTAAAAAAACAACAGCAATATCATATTCAACGACATAATAAGCAGTGAAATAAATAAAGTATAACAACTACAAATACACTATTCGATTAGATCCTCATAAAATTATCATATAAAATGAATTAAAATTGGAAAGTTCACATTTTGTACTTTATACTTTGCTCTTTTGCATTTGAAAATACAAGTTCACATAATATATTTTGTAAAACAACAAATTCAATTAACTCATTAACACATTCTTATAAAAAAATATTTCAAAATGTTTCAATTACTTTATTCATAAACACTAGCGCTGTTCGAAAACACTTGTTCACTTCTTCGTACAAAGGATCGGTGACGCATTTTTTAGCTACTTGACCACGACGCAATTTTAAATATTGATACCAAAGTTTGTAACTTCCAGGCAATTCACGCAACGCTCGCTGGTAGAGCAAATTTACGCTTGCTACATTTTTACTTGACTGAGTTTTATGTTCGATGTATCGAAGCCAGCATTTCAAAGAAAATCGATTGCGAAATAAATCCTCTTCATACGGAATATCATCTTCTTCCTAATTGAAAATTGCATAAAACATAACAAATATTAAAAAACAAGGAAAAGCAAATTGAATTAAACAAATAAATAAAAATAAATATATGTAACTTACAATTAGAAGATCTGCAGTAGATGACATGTTCGGTGGCCATAAAAATAGAAAGCAAATTAATTACCTGGAAAAATCACAGGATCAAACATGATAAAATAAGTAGACTTTTATGTTCAAACTATAGCTGAACAGTCTAATAAAGGTGAGTGATATGAAAATATTTCTCTGAATGCTTGAAAACGTGACGCAGAAAATAAAAAAGTCTAAAATTTGCTAAATTTGAGAAATACTTACTTTAATTGCAAAGTAGAAAATGCGCAACAACAACCACTAGCAAATGTATTCAATTTTCAAAAAGATTAATATAATTCGGATAAATAAAAAAATGACTAATTACAAAAAGCAAAATAAAATATTTTGATGAAAAAATAGAAGATGCAAATTACAAGAAAACGCTAATTACGATACGTACTGACTGTAACCGTAATAGACAATCAAGTTTAAATTTCAATGCGAGCAATATGAATATTTTTAGACGAAGCAAAATATATGTTTTTTTGATTTTATAAAAAATTGAAATATACTGTAAATTTCATTTAAATTTATATGTTAGTTTGGATTTAAATTTTCAAAATATACAAAGAAATTTACGCATTTGAAAAAGAGATTAAAATTGAATTATTATCCATTTTAAATTAAGTATTGTTTTTTTATCATTTTTTAAAATTAGTTTCTTCAATAGCAGCAATAAGTAGATGATATTAATGTGTGTGTGTGTGTGTTCGTGTGTGTAAAATCTAAAAATACTTGAAATATTACATCGAATAAATAATAATTATTATTATATAATATATTTTGAATATCATCCGGTTAAACAATTTTATTTTAGTAAAACATAAACATTTGTTATTATTTGATGGTTTATTTTAAAAAGATAAAAGAGAGATATATAGAATGTTGTAATTTTTTACCCTCGTTCAGTGGATGTTTAAATTTTGGCAATTTGGCGACACTTTCACGGTTACCAGTGACGCTAATCTGCAGGTTTGTTGCCAAAGCAGGTGTAGCAATAGTTGGATTATTTTTGAGCAGCTTGACCAACTCCTATTGGTCATCGGACGTATTATTGGTTTGCTTCTGCTGCTGCTGCTGGTGTTGCTGCTGACCCACGCATGCATGCATTCAATGGTCGGCAAATGTCCACAATAGCTCTGTCCAGTGACCTGAAAAAATGAAAATCAGCTGCTATTTCAACGCCTGCACGCATGGAAGAGTCAGCTTGCAAAGGGATTGCTTTTTTAGCTGTTCAACAAAGCTAACAACGTTTTAATTCTTCAAGAAGATTTTTGCTGAAAAAATTCAACTTGAATTATTGTCGACAATTATTATTTAAAAAAATTACCGAAACAGCAGTAATAATAAGGTTTTAATTTTTTGTTTCTTTTCGTTTTTAAAATTTCAATCCGACATTGATACTTGCGAGTATTTTGATTATTGCGCTTCATTTTTTTAAACATGCTTTTTGTTGACATGTTATTATTATTATCATTATTTCGTTTGTTTGTTTGTTTGTTTGTTTCACAAACCGGTCTGTTGCGCAGTGACATGCGATCGTCCAAAACATGTCTTTTAGCTGAACCTGCAGAAAGAACAGTTTAGTTAGTTTAGTTAAGCATTGACATGTACTGTAGATGTAGTAGTATCAGTTTCAATTTCTACCTACCATTGGGAAAACTTCTTCAAATTCTTTCTTCAGTACTCTTCAGTATATAAGAGTGTGCTTTTTTCAATCTAAAGCTTAAAACTTTACACATTCTTCGTGTTATTTTTTTCAATAAATAAATTTTAAAAAATATACATATCTGTATGCTTGTATTTTTCAGTGTATGGTCATGCATTTGACCAGGCCAAGCGAATTGTAGAAACTCGATGAAACTAACCTCCATCAAAGCAGCAAACAAACCGTCTGTCCTTATCCAAAACTGTCCAGCTGGTCTGCATTCAGGCCATTTCAACAACTGACTAACCAACACACCCTTCTCCAACTGTCAACAGTACAACTTGCTAACAAAATATTCAGGCAAGTAATAATCATTTTATCTTTTATTTACCTCACTGCGATCGAACAAACAACCAACGGGTTCCATTTCAATTTCTGATCTATTCAACTTTTATTTTATTATAATTTAAATTCAACATGGTTTACAATATAAAATAACAAATAATAATAGAAATTGAGATACAAATGTGCAATTTAATCTCGAAGTTGTTGCTATACATAGCAACAATTCAACAATGATGATTCTTTCATTGTAAATTTCCAAAAACATTTGTCATCATCATTCATAAAAAAATTCATTCGTATAAATTAATTTCCACAATAATAATTTTACCCCTGTTCAATTTTTATTTTTTTTTATTATGCACTCGGCGTCAGCTTGCAATTTTCAACAAATGCAGTTTTAAAAGGCAGAAAAAATGTTAACAACAATTAGCCTGTGAATTTGGAAATTTGCTTTATGATTTTCGCTCACTCGACCATATAGCATCGGAAAATGTATGTCAAATAGAATAATAATATTAATAATAAGCGACAACGTTAGTTGCAAAATTGCAACTTGATGGTTTTTGTGCGAATGCATTTGCAATATTTCCATTCACAGCACCTTGTTTAAGCGTTGAAAAATGCTGACAAGAATAAGCTTCACTGCTTGCTATTTAATACTCATGAGAATAATATAAATGCCATTATAAAAAAAATTAAAAAAAACTCAACAATGCAATATTCAATTTAAGCAAAATGCAATATGTGAAACGTTGAAAAAAAAAAGATAAGTACACAACAGTTGCAATTGCACAGTTGTTGATCGTAATAATACGTTATTATGCAGTTATATCAAAGTTAAAAATAAAATTTATACACTGAAAATTATTTAAATACTTCTATTATTGTAAATGGAATTGTGATTTGTAATTTTTCCACATTTGCCCCTCAACATCAGCCAACTCAACCAAGTTTGATTTGGAAAAGGTAATTTTAATTGGAGGAAAATACGTAGAAAAAAAATAAGTTCAAAAGAATAAATTGTACAATAAAGTGGGTTGCCAATGTATATATATATAGACAGAGAGAGAGGGAGAAAGAAAAAGCAGAGAAAAACACGTTCTTAAAACTTCTCAACGACGTTGTACAAATAAGAGCAGGCAGAAAGCGTTTTACAAAGCAGCCTGCCAGCAAACGAAATTGACATACAAATGAAGACAAGAAATTCATCACATTCCAACATTCATTCGCCCGCTAATTATTGAAAATAGTAGTAGTACTTTGTAATTCGTATGATGTAAGAAGTTACTTTGCTTACATTTGCCATACAAGCATGCCATACAGACAGTTAAATACAAATTGGGTTCAGTTCCAAACATGCAAGCAATTAACATATCAAGTGAATGTGAAAAAAACGTGGAACTTCATGATCAAATAATAAAATTTAAAAATATGTGTCGTAAAATAGTCGAATTTGCCATAATATTGATCGGCAAGATAAAATTTTATTTGCACTTGTGAATCATCAAATTTTGAACAAACATTGATTGCATGCGTGCAAATTGGCCCCACTCAGGTCAGTGCGACAAATGCTGTAGTGTAGTAGTGAAGAAAGTTTGATAAAAATTTTAAAAATAAAATTCGTTTCAAATTGAAATAAAATCATGTCAATCAAAAATCGACCACTGAAATTATCGTACATTGTTGTCATTTTCTCGCCGATTACAGTCTGACAGGCAAATTACAGGTAAAGTATGTGCAAGTGTTATATTTGTCATTTTGTTGTTGTTCTTGTTGTTACTCATTTGCACAGATCTTTGTCGCTGGAATGTGAAAAATTGAATCAAATCAATTCAAATCAAATCAATAAAATTCAATTAAAAATTGAGGGAAAAAAAGAAAACATTTTCCCCCATTAACTTTTCATAAAAGTTCTGTTGTTGCAGTGGACGAAAAATTAAAATGAGAAATTGAATTTAAATTTGAAAAAAAATAAATTAAACGAATAGTAATAATAAAGGTATGGAAAACGTCATTGCACCGAGAAGAGAAGAAGAACATTTTCACAAAGCGGGGGTAGTTGTTGCATGTTCTGCAGAGTGTCATTAACCGACATTATATAGCACAATCGTTGTCGGACAATCAGGCCGAATCAGGAGGTGTTTTTTTGATTTTTTTTCTTTACATCGCAAAACACGTCACAATTGATAGATACATAGTAAGAACAGCAGCAACAGCAGTAGCAATAGCATAAGCAAGGGGAAAAGCAACAGGGCTCACAAAAAAAATCATACACGTTCATGATGTCAGTTTGAAGCCGTGTCTGCTTGCTGTTAACGTTCCACAAAGTGCTTATTGGTAAAAATTTTGTAGAAAATGAACTGGCGTCGTTTTGGGAAAAAATCAACGTCATGTGAAAATAACGACGGTGATACTGCCCTGCCGGTTCATCTCCAGCAACAGTTGAAGGGTATTTTTGACGAATGCGATACTGATCGTTCTGGGTTTGTTCAAATGGAATCGTTTCGACAACGATGCTTTTCTCAACTACAACAACAGACAAACGGTAAATCGACAAGTGGAACAGTTCCGTGGAACCGTTTCATCGACCAACTGATCATTTGCACACCCACATCCGGAGTGGTAACTTTGGAACGTTGCTACGCTGCCATGCGGGCAGCCTTGACCGACTTCAAATCAAACATACACGCAAAAGCTGCCAGCAACAGTGTAGTAGTATCCAACGTTGACAACAGCAGCTGGACAAAAAGCCGTCCGGCTTATTCCATGACCGACCGCCGTCAGTTGCGGTGGTCCTCTTATCATCGCAGTGGTGAGTCGAATGGAAACGTTCACCAATTTGCTGCTGTTCAAGTTCCAACTTCGAGCGCTCGTCAGCAAAATTCTACCCTGTCAAATGGGAAAATTTTCACATTGAACGAAATTTCACAAACCGACTGTTCGTCCAACAACCATTATCCCCCTTCGGTAGTAAGCGTCGCCTACAGTAGACCGGTCAGTTCGATTGGCAACGGTAATGTGGACAGTGATTACGGTTCGATCATGTCTTACGAAGGGGTTCGTTTGCGTGACAGAACAACGCTGTACAATGGGAATGGAAGGCAAATTGCCGACTACAACAGACGACGCACGGTCATGGTTCCCGACGGTTCACCGCCTTCAAATTCGCTGGTAATACATTGCACAACTGTTTGGAACAAATTCCATTTTCTCAACTTCCAAATCTGTTGCTGTAAATTCTTCCACTACATTGCATGTCTGCTAGTTATTTATTGGCACTGTTGTTGATCTTGATCTTGATTTAATGATGTGTTAGCATGTTTTTGTTTAGAAACAGAATCAACTTATGGAAGAAGAACTGTCTATATTGGAACAAGGTCAGGACAAGGCTAACCGCTTGATCAACTGGTATCATGAGCGACTGTCAGCGTTGAAAACGAGGAATAAATTAATGGGCCGTTCACTAGTTACCTTAGTGAGTACACACACACACACACACACATAAATGCATAGGTTAAATATTTTTTGTTTATTTATTGTAGATGGGCAATCAATTATGCAATATATCTATCAGTAACAGAAAAAAAAAACCTTTTAAGAATCTATCAAACTTGCAAACCGCTCTCATTTTCACCATATTATGCAAAAATGCAACATCATTTTTCAATTATGTATAAAAAAAAGAAAATAATAACACTTACCTTTGAGAAGATTTTCTTTTTTTCTTTTCTTTTCTTTCACAAGCGTAAAAAGCAATTATACAAATATCACCAGTAAATATAGCGAATAGTTTCCTGGTAGGAAATGCCATTCAAATTTTTCCTCTTCTATAAAAACACTTCTTTTATCAAATTAAAATAGATAATACAAAAAATAAAATAACATATATGAAATATATGATACTTTTCAGGAATTGGCAGTTCACGAAGAAAAGTTGAACTTTTTACGATCGCAAGTGTCAGATTTGAATCGACGTATTGTAGGTCTCATGGAATCTTCTGAAAAAGTACGCAACATACACAGAGAATGTGCAAATTTTATGTCCGGTCAAATTGTATGAAACTTGCTTTGCTTTGTATTAGGGATTTCCTTCGGCGGCTAATTTAGCCAACGTTGGTCGCAAGGCGTTGTTGCCAGAGGATGATCAACATCTGTGGTTGAAAAAGCAAAATCAATTACTAACTGAGGTTAGCAATTCCGTTATTATTATTATTATTATTACTGTTGTTGTTGTTACTATTTATATGGAAATTTTTGCCTTCAGGAAGTGACAGACAAAACTCGACGTTTAGCAAAGCTTGAACAAGAAAAAGCGAAACTGATTCAGCTTCTTTTTCAAAAAAACAATAATCACGTCAATCAATGCAATACAGTCAGCAGTACTCCAATGTCGAATGGTTGTTTGCAGAATTCAAAATTTGTATCGATGGATGCAATTCAAGCAACTCTCATGTAATGTTCACAGCATATCGCGTATACTATTCTATTCTATTTATTTATTTAATTTGCTTTTTTGAGCAAATAATTTTACTTCTTTTTAATAATTCTTTTTTGTCTTCCTAAAAAATATCAACATGTAATATTATTTATTAAATAATTGTGAAACAAAAAAGTGCTACTTATTGGAATACAAGTTCACATGAATAACAACCTTTTCTGCACTTTTTATTCGTTTGAAACCAATCGGTTTGAACTAAAAAAAATGATTAAATTTCAATTTCAAATATTCAAAAGAAATTTGACAACTTACTTTTTCTTATTTATTACAGAGGCATACTGTAGACTAAAAGAAATGAATAACAAAACTCGATATGCATACACACAGTCGATATAGAATGTCTAAACAGTGAAATGAAAAAAAAACATGATAATAAAGAACAATTAGAGAATGAAATTTATTTTCATTTTAATATTTGGTAGTAACTGCAACAAATAAGTATGACGGAGAGATCATGAGCATGAACAATTATTGTCATGGCAAAAGAACAAAAAACATTTACATGTGTTCATCAAGAAGAAGATGATGATGAAGAAAACAATAAGTGCAATTTTACTTGAAAATCAAAACTGTCATCTATCTATCTATCTATGCGAGTCACAATTTTTTAGGAACGTTTGTCGACATGTTGCGCGGCTTTAGTCGTTCTGAGATTGCCCAGATCTGTTCCTCATTTGCATAGTCGTCGAAGTTGTTGAAAAACACCAGAACATTGTCATTTTTCTTAATATTATATTGCCTGGAAAAAAGTATTTTATTTTTCAAACAAAAGTATGAAAGTTTTGTTCAAAGATACCAAGATTTAAAGCGTCGCACGTTGTCCAAGATCATGAACTGCTGCCAACGTTTCGCAAAGTTGACAACATTCGCAACGCCTACCTCTTCCACTGGTAAATAGTCCGCATTTCCCACTTGGACAAAAGTGAGATCTTGCAATATGAGTCCACTAGAAAGGAGGAGAAAATTCAAGAAAAAAGCAAAGAAACCGTACGTCAAAAATTTGCATACAGATAAGGTAGGCAGGGTGGTTTGGTTTCGGCCAGAGCTGTACGGTAGACTTTGAACGATTGCGAACTGTCGATGAGGGAACTGTACTGATTGAGCTGATCAACAGCGGACCGAGGCCAATCAAGTCGCCTCAAAGCACCAGAATCGAGCGCCGACAGCAAAGCCAAACATGAATTCAAATTGCCCAAACGACGAAGATGACGCATGATTTTCAAAAATTTCACAAAACAATGCTCTCGTTGACGTTGATCAGCCAAAAGTAGAATCCGACTACGAACCCAGTAGGACATTTTATTAAAATGGCTCGTAAATTCCGTCAAACGTGGACACTTCTCTTCTGCCTGATCTATGGACCATTGCAAAATTTCGCTCAACTAAAATTATTCAACAATTTCAACTAAGTATTTACAAAAAGAAACTAACATATATTAGATTAGATTAGATTAGATTAGATTAGATTCTAGCTGTGTAGCTACATCTTATATATATATCTTCATAATCAATTATTGCAATTAATTTTTTCAAATATGCCAAAAAGTAAACTTGCATCTATTTTTTGAAAGTAGAACCAATCCAAGTAAGTGATTTGCTCAGCAAGTAGGGATGCTTTGAAGTCGAATATTGAATGGGATTTTGTTGCTTGATCAGGATCACGACAAAACAACGGTCGGCAAGAGTTGGGCTGTTGAGCAAGCAATTTTTCGTCATATTTTTCGACAAATTTTTGACGAAGGAGACGAGCCAACAACAGTTCACCGTCGACAATCAATCGGTGAATAAATTGCACGAGAAATTTCAACAATTCTGATGTTGCTTCAACATGACTAGAATAATTCAAATCCATATATAATAATTCATTAATTAAAAATAATTTTTCAAATTTACCTGAGCTCATCAACGACACGTACTATTAATGAAAAGCAGCTTTTGGCTGATTTGCTTTGTTCATCACTTGCTCGTTGGGTAGATAAATGATTATACCTTTCGACGAGTTTTTTGAGCAAATCAAAAGGAAGAACATAAGAGCGGTAAGTAGTCAAAAATGCTTCTCTGTATAAAAAACCTTTAACATAAAATTTCTCATTAATATCATCATTTTTTACAAGATAAGGATAAAATGAATACCATTCTGACTGTGGCATGCTGATGCCGCATGAGCCACAAGTACATCGACTAGTCCTCCACGAATGTTGCAGTCATCATCTCCATCTTTCATAAATAAATGATCACGTACGTCCAATTCATACAAATATTTGACATCGGCTATTGCTTTGCGATTTGCATTTCTAAAAATACATTCAAAATTTTAATTTAATTCTTGAATTGAAATCACTAAATCAATTTTATTTCAATTTCATTTGTTCAAATAAATTTGCATAAAGTAAAATCTACACGCAAATGTGAAATGTCGCACTTACTCAATCTGCAATTGTTTAGGTTGCTTTTTAGCGAACAGGAAAGCACACAAATTTTTATAATCGACATTTTGATCATTTTCAAAAATGTCCAACCAATTTTCATAACTTGAATTTGCTTGATCAAAATGAGCAAAGTGATCTTCGTTGGCACTGGTGGTCAAGCCGAATTCTATTGTTGCCTGTTTACTTTTGCTGACGTTCACGTGCCATCGATCGCGCATACGCTCATAGCTGACCAACGCTGAACTGCGAAAATCAGCAGCACTGCTAGGTTGACTATTTCCAAATATTTGCATATAAGATGATACCGCTATAAAAAAAAATAATAAAAGACATTTTCACGAATCAACACAAAGCTCAATAGTTGAAATATATAATATTTTAATATAAAATTATTGCTTATTTGTTGTTTGTAGCTTACCGCTTCGCTTGCGTTGGTTACATCCGTCGTTTGGTGTTGTTGACGATTTGTTTGCATTTCTGAAGCTGACCTCGGAAAAGCTAGAACCTTTCCCACTGACTGAAAGTGAAGTATTTTCCGTTGCAAAAGCTTTTCCCGAACTGTTTTGCAACTGATCGTTACAGTAAGTTTCATTTAAACTTGACGCTTGCAACTGCGTACTGTAACGCTCGGCGCTAAGTTCTTCCGTCACATTGCCGTTGATTAGAGTTTTTTGAAAAATAGCTTTCTTGCTCGTGTTCATTTTAAAAGATTGAACACTACGATGCTTGACCGTATCACCAATTAGCTGACAATGTGTTTCTGATTGTTCATCTTGCAACAGTGCATCCAGATCAACTGGAAATGAAGCCAATTTGGCTCTTGGCTCAAAATGTTGTTGGTCTCCATCTAAATTACATATTATAAACCAAACCATATTAAAGTAAATTATATATATATATATATATATATAGAGGCTGCATTGTTGTTGAACAATGCACTCATGCTGGACAATTTGATGTGTAATAATTACATTTGCATACCTTCAGTGCGTACTATCTGCGATTCTGTTAATCGAACGTTCCTCGTACTATCCAAGGCTGGATTTGAGATGAAATTTTCCAAAATACTTGACGATGCGTTAAAAGTTTCCGAATTCAAAGGCAGCACCGTTTCACAATGCTTGACAATAGTGGATTTCCAAACTTTCTTTTTTCGAATTTTTGTCGTTTTTACAATTGTATCACCAACTCGTGTCTCTGTGACAACCTCATCGCCGTCACATTCATCGTCACATCTTGTTTCTTTCTGAACTACAAGAGGCTCACAAGCTGAAGGACAAGGCAAAAGTGATGCATTCAGTGATTGCAAATTGCGTATGATGGCGTCGAAACTGTCGGCGTCGTCATTTTCGGCCCCACTTTGATTACAGTAAACACTCTGCGATAAATCTGACGTCTCCGGCAATGAAGTATCACTTCCACTGGAAGAATAGAACAATACATTTTTTCAACAATTACAATAATCACAAAACACACATTTTACACTCATAATTTACACATTTAAGTCACAGCAAAAAAAAACAAATTATTTATTTATTAACTACACTGCTTGTTATTGATGCTTAGGTTCGAAAAAATATTCTCCACTGTTTGTAGTACCTGATTATCTGTTTTTTAAATATTCATTTGATTTTGTCTGCTATTGGTATAATGTTGAATAAGTCATCAATTTCAATTGCATTACTTACTTGCAAAAGCTGAAAATTCCTGAGTCACCGCTAGCTGGCTTCAAACGTACCGTTGGATTGGTCGGATGAAGGTGTCTCGGCTGGCGAGTTTGACGTGCAGCTGACGCATTGACCAACGCTGAACTGTACGGCGGCTTTGGTGGAGGAGGATTGATAAGCTCTTGTCGACGTGCTTGTCTGTTCTTTCTTGGTGGAGGTACTAAATCCTTCGCTTCACCGTTTAACAGAAGATCCTCTTGCACAATTTGGTTCATCGCTGAAGACACGTCTGTACTCAAATCCAAACTGTCAGTAAGCGAAGAATCACAGCTATTCCTGTCTTCTGTGTGAAGCATAGGTTCTTGTTTCAGTGCTGCACCGCAGTCAGCACAATCAACACCAGAACGCAAACGGCTCGGCTGATGCAACAGCTCAAAATCAAATGCATTATATTTATTTCAGAACAATTAATTTCATTATAGCAAATATTCCATTGTATTCATAATAATATATTATAATATTATTTTTATCTCGTAAATTTGAAAATTTTAGTTTACACTTAAAATTGGGAAAAAATTAAATTGCATTTTTTCATCATAGAAAGATATTATTCTTGATATATTGGTTTGATCTAAAGCAAACAGAAATGTATAGTTAGTTAGTTAGTTAGTTAGTTAGTTAATCGTTCTTCAAATCAAAACAATTCAACTGCATCAAATAGTATGTCAATATTTTGTGCTGATGTGCTGTTGCTATTTTTGATGCATAATCAATCGTTTACCTATATTTTATTCATCTTATTGATATTATTCTGATTGTGATAAAATCGCATAAAATTCTCACATAAAATCCTACAGACGATAACATCTGAAACAAATTGAGTGTCACTATTGAAATAAACAAAGAATATATGCATTAAAAAATGCACAACTCTTTACAAATCCACATGGAGAAACACGCAAAACATCTATAAATTAAAATACGTTGATGGTGAAAGAAATGAGCAATAAAAAACTGCCATCGTTTAAAAGAATGAATATTAACTTTTAGAAATGTTCATTTAACATGTTCATTGTATGTACGTCATTGTTTAAAAAGAAGCTTATTTTTTGTCCATGCAAAGATGAATGTAAAATTGCCTTTGTGCAACAGTTGTCACATTCCAGTCGAGCATGAGCATTTTTTCACTACTCCCACGAGCAAGCAGTCGGCTTTTAACAACTCATTTGAGAAGCATGTTCAACACCAGACAGCGAACTATCAATTCCGATTTGACAGCAAAGTCAGAAGATAGAATAAAAAAAAGTCTCATTCCTTTTATTGTTGTTATATACTGAAAATCTGTCAGAGGAAAATTTGAATAAAAATCTATCTCAATCCGATGATCACAAAAAATTTCAAACTCAGTTCTCAAAGTTCTGAAAATCTTTTCATTCAAAACTGTACGCTTACCTCGACAGTATCCATGAGATGTTCAGTCAAACCGACTACGGTCGTGTGGTCGTTGTCGTTGATTTCATTTGCGATCAAAATTCGGTCGATTTGTTGAAACAATTCGCCCAATTGATGATAAATCTTCTCATAAAGCATTTGCACATCAGTTGCACAGATTCTGAAAGTGAATTTATTTTATTCAAATGGAATATGGAAAAACACTTGTACTTTTCCATGCAAACCTTGGTTCGACCATCAACTTCAGCATAACATCCAAAACAGCCGAAGTGCTGCCAGCAAGGAGTGAAAGATTTCGCTTCAACACTGCATCTTGTAAAAATCGAAGGCATATCTTCAAATCTCTTTCCAAAGAATTCAATGTAACCTGCAAAATGAAATTTCGTCAAACTAATCCAATCGAATAATATTAATAATGCATTCATATTAATAAATCTCGAAATAAAAAGCTAAACACATTACCACTACCAAAACAGTAAACAGTACAACATGACAATCATTTTCACTGATTTAAAAACTTTTATTAAAAGTTGAACTTATAATTTGCCAAAGCAAAAAAAAGAGAGTACAATCACAAAATTGTCCATTTATAAATAGTCAATTTAATAAGTGTAATTTTTCAAAATTTTTCATAAAATTAGCATCAATTCGTTCAGTTCATATGAATAAACTTTTGAAAATCGAGTATACGGTATATGAAATTTTTTTTTCAAATTAGATACTTTCTATTATTTGAATAAAGTTCAAAATTGAAATTAACAGTCATTCGCAATTTATTTTTCCATTACAATTAACTAACTGATTGTCATATTGCAATTTAACGTAAAATGTTCACATGGCAACATGCATTATCAGTAATTGGATCAAACAACTAATTGCATTCAAATCAAATTGTTCATTTCTTCAAACAGACATATAGAAATATTCTCACTTTTACAAAGTGCACTCATTTATATATGTGGTATTTTAAAATGAAACGGACATTTTACACAATTCACCCAATAGTTCAGCAAACCACTAAATGACGCTTCAATTTATTTCTTACACCAAACCAGTAGAGTAGACGTTAACTACCATACATTGGAAATGGTTATGGTCCATTGGCTTAGAAAAGAGAAAAGAAAAGAATAAAATTGTATGAAATTTAACAATTCGACCAATATGGACCACAATCAATTTTCATTAAATTAAAAAAGATACAAGCATATTTGCATGCCTACAGTTAGATAGATAGATCGAAACTTATCAACATTATTATATACTTCAGTTCAAAGAATCTCACATCGCTTGATGAGTCTCTTATTATTCAGGAAAAAAAAGGAGAAGAAGAGAAGTTATTTAAATTAAAGAAAAAATCCCCATTTCACTTCATCGAGAAAAATTAATTTTAAAAGTATTATAAAAAACGTTTCTTTTTCCATTTCCAATTTGATTTGTTTCATTTTCATCAACAAAACAACTAAACGCTTATGTTCGCTTAAACGCAGAATATACATATAATTTTGAACCTTCAGAGATTTGAATGTCAAATCTCAGCCAGCAAAAATGTTCCAGTTTTGATTAAAAGAAAGCATTTCTTTTTAATCTTTTAGTCTAATCCTGTAATGCAATAAGAACATGCCATATTTAAAAATTGTGTATTATAATTGATGCATCCTTTGAATCGAATAAATAAATATAAGTATTCCATATATACATGACAACTGATAGTCAAATAAACAGAAAGTTCTCATTAGCAAATGTTTGATACGTTGCTTCATTTGGTGTTAGTAAATCAAAGAGATGACAGCTAAGCTAGAAATACATGTATATATATATATATATATATAATGCCTCGTGAAATTGAAACTAAACGTTTTGTTTTGTACTAAATAATTTTTGTTGTTGTTGTTGATGATGAACAAGCAAGCTCCAATTAAACAGCCAATAGAAAAGCAGCCTACCTGATTAGCTTGCTTTTGACCAGTTTGAAAGGGACGCTGAACAGTTGCTGTAGCAGAACCGCTGTGAGATCGTTGTCGCTGCATCATTAGCGCCGCGGCCATCTGCTTGACCGTCTCACCGCCAATTTTGATTCGATTTCGAAGGGATTTTTCCGAATGGGCATGCCGTAGACCAGAATTTGCCATATTGGCCGGCCGGTTAGCCTCTGTTGAATTCAAACGCATAGCACGCTTTACAGTCTGCATGAAACTAGTTCCAGCTGTACCGCCGCTAACCATGCTGCACGCTGATCACACAGAACACAAAGTGCACCCTAAAAACAGCACCCAGTGGTCAAGTACAGTATGTTTATGAGTGAGCAGGTTCTACGCCACGCCCAATGCTCCGGCGAGCGCTGAGCATTAGCAGTTAGCTATTTTTTAAACCATAACCTGACTGCGACACGGATACCATTAACATTGCCTGAGTTTCTTAGCACGGATTCAGTTTAACCTTAACACGGTCACTGTCACTGATTACAACTAATCGATTGCCAATGACAGCAGCAACAACTACAACAACAACAAGCAAACAAACAAACAAACAAACAAATGCGTAGGCAGAACTGGAGTGCGTCATGTTCGATGGAATGCAACGACGATGACGTGTGATTATGTCCTGCTTTTTGACACTTGACAATGCCAACGCATTTGAAATAATGAAATGGAAAAAAAAGAAAGTCCAGACCAATGAGTGAGCGCTGATGAATAATAATACAGCACAACCATGGGGGAAAAGGTTCATTTGCCGAATGCGCCATTGAATAGCCAAAGAAGCTTTTTTCAAAAAATCCCCTCTGCAAAACTGACCACCAGTCTGCTCAGCATTGACTGGGCAGTTGCTGTTCTTTCTTGACCGCTGGTCAACAGATGTCAATGCACAGCTGCGTGGGCTGAAGGTCAGCCAACTTGAAAAAGCCGAACACAAACACCAATCCATCCATTGCTGGATATGTTCTTCTTTTTCTGTTTTTTTCCTTCACTTAACCGCATTTCTCATCTTCCTCTCACTTGGTGTCAATGCAAACAACAAGATCAATAGCTTCCATGCAAACAGGGTTCATCGGAAACGCTGGTCTCAATATTTCACTACTAACTAACTTAGTCTTACACACACACACACACACACACACACACACACACACACACACACACACACACACACACACACACACACACACAAACATCCACTCACTCACTCTCTCTTCACTTGATTTCACTGAATGAGATGAAGAAGACGAGAAAAAGTACATATCCCATTACACTCACAGCTGCACATCCCGTTTGCAATCAAGCACTTGGCAAAAACAACACTTGTCACTGTTTCAAAATGCAAAATTTATTATATAAAAATGTATAATTTTTATCAGTTTTTCTTCAAAAAACGTTATTAAATGTTTAAACGATGAGTATTATTATTATTATTATTATTTGAAATACTTTCATTAGAAAATTTAAAATAAGCAACTTTCAAACAAAAGATACAAAACAACAACACCAAGCATTAGCTGCATATAATATATCAAATTTACAGCTAATCAAAAACTGTCCATTTAAGAGAAATCTTTTCAAAATCAAAAAAAAATTATATCCATTTGTCAATGTTGTTTTTCAAAATATGGTATAAAATTTTCTATTCCAAATTTCGACAACTATTAATTAGAAATATAATTGATTTTTGATAGATTTGACAACAAATTGTCATGCATCAAATTATCTAAAAAAATAAACTCTTCTACAATGAAGATCAATTTATTCAATTTTTTAATTTAATATCAATATTTATTTCCGGGTAAATATTTGTTTGTTTCTTCTTCTTTTTTTGATAAATATTTACCAAGTTATAAAGGAAATTAAAATCCATTCATTCAAAGTATACATATAAGCAATACATAAAAAACTGTTTATAATATTTCAGTTTTATTAGTGAAATAATACTTTGCAAGTTTTAGGAATAAATTTTGTACGACTTGAAGTCCATATATGTGTGTATATGATTAATAATTATCAAATGATTTCATAACTTGAAAGAAAAGCAATCCTGACTGTCATTTTTCTCTGTATAACACATAATACAACGTAATAAAACGGTAAATTTTTCAAAACAGAAATTATATTGTGAATTTTTTTTCAATTTTTAATAATAAAGTGCAGAAAATTCCCCTGATAAAAAAGCTGCTGCGAATCAATTGACAAAATTGAAAGTTCATTGACAAATTGCCCCTTTGGAAAGAAACTATCTTCAACTCTAAACAGTTCATTTTTTGTGGTATTTGAAAATCAAAAAAAGAAAAAAAGCAATTTACCTTTTCATGAAATGAAAATGAAGCTGAAATAATTTTTTTTGTAAAATTTGTGAATACAATTCCAGCCATGGAGCAGTTGGCAAATGCAGACATCAATCATGCAAAAAGTATGCAAAATTGTTTTGCAAAACTTTAAATTATTAATTTTTGAAAACTGAAAATTGTTTCACCAGTATAAAGTAAGAAAAAAAATATTGAATAGCTTGAAATTGAAATTTTGTACGCTTAAAGAAGAAGATCAATTTATCAGTTATATACTACGCAAATAATTTCCTTTATCACGGTGAATCGACGACGCATTCTTGTCATTCTGGCCACGATTTTAATTGAAAATTTTCCGCCCCCTGCACAAGTGCAATTGCCGAGTAGAAGCAAAATTATTAAACATTTCCAATTCTTAAAAATCCAACCAAAAAATACCCAATCGTGCTTCTTTAATATACGGCAAAATAATGATATCAAAAAAATTTTTTTTCTCTTCGTACTTATCTGATAAAATTGATGCGCTAATAATAATAATAATAATAATAATAGATTCAGAAAGTTGAAGAGTCTGTCAACAGAATCTTCAACAGTTTCTGTCTACATGCCAAGTGGAAAGTTAATTGTTATCATTCAAATGAACAAACAGATTTTTCTTACACGTGCTTCTTCTTTCTCATTCTCAAGTAATAATGCGCAAATTATATACATTGTTCATCAATTTCACATTTACATCCATCTGTAAGTAGAAATAAATACATTTGGATTTTTCAGTCATATATGAACTAGTTTCTGATAGAATGTGTTCAACAAATGCATCAGTGAATAGATAGATGATTATAATTGAAGCGGAATGTGAAATTGACAATTCAAGCTTCCAGTCACGTCATCCAGCTAATACCATCTCACCAGTATAAGTTGCACCTATCATATTGAAGAAGACAACAAACTTGCTTGAATGAATTGCAGATTTCCAGATGAAAAGCAATACCAGCAAAAGTCCAGAAAAGAAAATCTTTCTTATACGTATGAATAAATGGATGTATAGAAGATTCTGCAAAAGTACAACGTTGCTCTTTGAAATGCTAAATGTGTCAACAGGAAAAAGAAAATTGAACAGGAAATGAAAAATTGCATATTCTTCCAGAACTGTCAATTTTGCTTTCAGTAGCTAATAAAGTCGGCTTTAATGCTCGGACAAGCCAAATAGCAACTGAGGCTAAAAGGAATTGAAGGCCTGCTAAAAATATCAAAAGTTGAGCAGAATTTGTTTGATGGGCCTGCCTGGGCAGAAGAAAACAAACTGATCATCACACACACACACACACACACCAAGTATGCGTGTATGTCAAGTGCTGCATGCTGTTGCTGGAGGTGATTTGCTAGTTTGCACGATTCAATTCGGCCAACCTGTGAAAAAGCATTATTCCGAATGCTACAAATGTTGATTACAATTCGTTCACTCGGTCAAGCACATCTATTATTGAGCTTTTCCAATTGAACTAATTTTCGCATCAAAATTATTAATCTTTATTAAATAAGACGAGCAATTTCATATCTTACTCCCTCCCTCTCTCCTCTTTATCTTTTAATTTTCACGAACTTATGAAAATGATAAAAGTGCTGTTTAATTTCTTAAAGTTATCTTGTTGAAAAATAAAATTTTCAAATAAAACTTTCAAGCATGCAATTTCAGATCTGGCTAGACAATTTTAACTAAATCTCATGCTAAAGCGTAAGCACTGTGATTAAAACGATGAACATAACAACAATAGTTATTTATTATTTAAATAAGTAAAATCTTCCCAAAGAAGAAAATAAAAGAAATAAAATTTCAAGTAGTGAAAAATACACAATTATTTGCATTACTTGTGAAAGCAATAAGAAAGATTTGAAACAATCAAATTGCAATAATAATAATAATAACCATAAAGATAAATCATTATCGTCGCACACACTCTACCGGCCGCACCTTAGCAGTAATAAAAACAGAAAGAAAACACGAAAATTGTAAAAAAAAAACGACTTGCTACACAAATTTTGAAGAGCATGTCGAAACAGGCCATGTCGAAATGTATTAATGGCTTCATATCGGTTGGTAAAGTGAAGCAACAATAAAATGAATTGCCAAATGATAAAACTGACAACCCTGTTTGTGCAGTTTAAAGTTGACATGCAAAACAACTTTTAATTGTAAAAATAAAATTACATGCACAGTTTTTTTAATCAAACTTTAAAATTCCTGAATTTTTCTGAAATTTTATTAAATTTTTGAAAATATTTTCTTCTCCTTCTTTTTGAGCATACTTTCCAGCCTATTTCCATAAATTAATACATCCAACCTCTCATATATCTATCTATATATATATATATATATATATGTACATACCAAAGCCTCAAATTTCAAGTTAATCAATTTTAATTAAAAGGTCTTACTTAATGAAGCTTGCATTCGTTCGCTTTTTTCAACTTTTGCTTTAGCTAAATTAATCCCCACTCAAATTAATAAACAAATCAAAGAAAAAAT
The DNA here is from genome assembly GCF_000181795.1 of Trichinella spiralis. Lineage (NCBI taxonomy): Eukaryota > Metazoa > Nematoda > Enoplea > Trichinellida > Trichinellidae > Trichinella > Trichinella spiralis. The sequence continues at coordinate 3,720,017 of NW_003526941.1, forward strand.
GTTTTATGCATAATTTTAAAGTATTTTTAATGCTGCTGCAGTAATATTTTTGCAAATAAAATGATGATACAGCAACAAACGAGCGCAGACATTTTTGTTTAAAATAGGAGAGTGACATTCAAATTTATTGAATTCTATGACCGCTCTCTTTAATTCATTTACTCTCTGCTACTTTTTGTGCTTTCACAAACTATGGTAACATTTATTTCTTAACGCTGAATTAGTATTAGCATTAGAATCTAGTATTAATATGCTTTTGATTTTCACTTACACAATTGACAGTATTTCCACGCATCCAACTAAAGTAAAACTGAGCATAATTCGTTTCCTACAATGTTTTGGCAAAAAGTGCTAAATGAAAAGATTAAAGGCTTTTCTTATTCAGTATTGGAATTCAAATTCCGTAGACTCTTATTCAATAAATAATGCTCGTAATAATTTGCTATGGTGGCAACTTCATGGACAATCGTCTCATAAGCATTTTAGCATTCTAAAATTCAACATTCAAAACTCCCAATAGACGCATTAACTGATTTTTCATTAGTTTTAAATTTTGAATTGCGTTCTTCAGTTCTGCAAAAGAAAATGTTTAAGTTTGAACAAATTTACATATTACTCAACGTTTCTCGAACTTGATTCATTGGTGCTTGCTTGAATAAGAAGAAATTATTGAAAAGAGTATCAAAAGTTAAAGTATATGAAAAGATAAAAATTTCCAAAATACAGCTACGCTGAATGGAATTATTCAATAAGGAATAAAATAAGATAAAATAAAATAACAAATCAAGCTTCAAATTTAATCATTCAATCTAACAAAACAAATCACAGTGAACAAAACTGCGTCACTTGATAATAACAATAATATAGCCAGTTAGTTAGCTAGCTCTCCAAGTTGGCCAACAATTGAAACTTTAATGACGTTTTAAAAATTGCTTGTTTCAGGTGGCAGTGCAGCAAATTCTAACAAATGAAAGCAATTTTTAACAAAATTGAAACTTGAAAAGTGAACAGATGAATATAAATTGAACATTTCTAAATATAAAAAGAAATGAATAAATTATCTGAAAAGCACTGCTTCTATTATTACTTATTATGACATCTTGCATAATTTATGTTTATTCATTACTATTGGTTTCTCGTTTTGAAGATGTAGTTTTTCAATATTAATACTGTTGTCTGTTGGCTGAAATAAATCTTGAATATCATTAATTTACACGCTAAACACCGTACTCCACCATGAGAAATTAACGGTTGTGTTCAAACTTTCATCTTTTTTGTGTGAATAAAGGATTTCTCACCTTTGCTGTGTAGTGTGCTTACACGAACAAGAAAGCACAGTACATATTTAAGCCTCAATGCTTGCTGATGCATTGCTGCTTTACCTAAATCATCATGTGACAGAACTTCAAAACTTATATGAAAATGACAACCATTGCCGTTTGTAAAGAAAGTAAACAAATGTTTGATGTAAATAATAATGGACTGATTAGAAGAATGTTTGCAAAATTGAAAAATCATTTTTTTAATTATTTAATATTTATGAACAGTGAGTAACTTTGATTTCACAAATACATGTTCAACAACACCAAACTGCAAAAGGATAGATAGCAACGACAGTATATATGACAAAAGGTAGAAAGTAAGATTTCAATGCAGTCGTATTTTTATGTAACAAAAATGATATTAATAGTAAATTTAACAGTAGTAATTGTTCGATAATTTTAAATATATCATAAACTAGAAATGGTGAATAAGTAAAGTAAGTAGAACAAGCTAATATGTAAAACCGTAAAAGGCGAAACCCGTCTCTAAAAGTCACTCAATCAGCTAATTATCACAAAAAGGTGAAACTGCCAAAAAAGCATTCATTATTCATTATCATCTTCTTTAGCCAACATTTCGAAGTGATCAGTCATAATGGGAACTTGAAGGGTAAGCAGAAGTCGACCATTGAAAAAATCCCGGCTAAGAGGACGACGCGGTTGGCTTTCTGTCACGTTAGCAGATGACAAATTTGAACAATCGTTTTGTACTTTGTGCACAGCCATATCAAGTGCATTTGCAATTTTTGGCAAACATATTTGCACAATATCCGGCTTGATCAACACTGCGGTCAACAGCAGCACAACAAGTAAACAAAGGAATGGATTTTCCAATATTGCTACGAACGTTGTAAGAGCAAAAAGTAAAGCCGAAGCGCGGGATAGCATCATAATTATTCTGCAGAATTCAAAAGAGGAGTGTGAAGAAAAAATAACAAAATAAACAAAATTAGCTTCAATTCAAATTGCACAAGCGAAGAATTTTAGCAAGAACAAAATTGATAATAATAAATTGCATCCTCTTCAACACAGCAGCTGCTTTGCTTTTTTCAACTACAACTGATGCTTGAAAACTAATTCACGTTCAGCATCATCAACTGTAATGTATATAATCAACGTCGATGCTAGCAGAAGTGAAGTTTCCATTCACTTTCAGTTACGTTCGTTCTGCATTACGCTTTTTGAAAAAGTACATCAAATTTTACAAATTACATATTAAAATAATAAAAGATTCTTTTCCCGACCATGATTTTAGCCAAAATAAATAGAAATTGCTACAGAAATTGGTCCCATTTAATAATATGCAAATTTGCTTGCCATCAATAATAATAAGATTTTGTTACCTGTAATAAAATGATGAGCCCGTCAAATAAGTGATGAATAAAAATGAAAAGTAGTATCGTAAAACAATGTTCAAAAGTGATGACATATCGGCAGAAGATAAACGTAGGCTAGTAAGCAGTAATAGGTGAGTTTTCCAAATATGTGAGCAATATGAGATTGCAGAGCATGCACAAGAAATTTGCATACTAACAACCTGTTTATCAATCGAGAGCTCATTCAATTGCCATTTATTTGCCAAGCATTTGCATTTCTATATGACACGAAGAACAAACAATTAAATTTGCATATTAAATTTTGCTTTTCGAGTTATTGAAAAAATCATTTTACAATATTTAACATTTATTTAATAAAAATAATACATGGAATTGAAATGAAACTATTCTCCTGTACAGTTCTTTACCTGACCAACTATTTGAAACTTCTCAAGACTGCGTTAAACAATTTTAATTTGCATACAGTAAGCAGTCTTGCCAATTAATTATAAATATGAAATATTTTGTTCTATCTCAATGGATTATTGTTTGGAAAATTTTAATTTCAAATCAACATATCGTTCATAAATTCAATCAATGCAGCATCAGAACGATTGCGTCTACTTTTGAAACAATCGACTGAACATGGACCTAAAAAATATTTCGACAATACCAATGTCGAAAATAAATTAATAAATAAATAATGATTTTGAAATGATACCGTGTAAAATTAGTAGATAGGATGTCATTATAATTCGTTTTCACTGGTCAAACTAAGCAAAAAAAAACAAGAATAATATTCACGTTGGCTTCTTGTACAGTCCAGCAACTGCCTCTGATTCTATGCCGCATTCATTACGACCTCTGTAAATTTTGAAAAATCCCTTATCGCCCCATTCAGTATTCCAAGAATTGGCCAAAAGCCAATAAGGAACGCCATTCTCTTCTCCCCATCCAAGTAGCCTCACTGCGTGACCACCCAATACTGAGCCAGTGTGATGTTGGTAAACTCCTTGAAAATAAAAATAATCATAAATAAATAAATAAATGTTTTGTAAAATTTACCCGTTTTGTACAGAAGAAAATCTTCGTAAACTTCAAATGCCACTTCCATTGGACCGTTCATCATCAGCTCCTTTTGCAAATCCGATGCCTTATTATGCAATGAGTACGCTTTCAAGCCTTAAACAGTGAGACAATAAAATATGTATACATTTATTTATTTATTTATTTTTTCGTTTTGATTTACCATAATATTTATCTTTGTTGTACTGAATCTTGTAAGTTGACTGGCATGCTTTTTTACAAACCGGAGTAGGCTCCAAATCGTGACTGCACGGTCCATACGTGCCGTTGCTGTGGTGATTGCACGGGGCAAACGGATATGGACGACAACCGTCGTGCGTTGTGTAATTTCCACCAGTGACAAGACCATACTTAACCCAAAACGACCAAGCTTGGTGAGGATCACCACCTTGGCATCTAAATTCAATTAAAAAAAAATATATATATATTCAATGATATAATATTTTATAAAATGGGATCACAAACAAAACTACATATACACTACTGGTAAACATTTGTTTTTATAATGCAAATTTGATTGAAAAACAAAATAGCCGTATAAATACTAGGAATAATATAATCAATAATTTTTTTTTCGAAAAAAAAGAATACTTTTACCCGAAACCACAAATTTTGCAACAGCTCAACAAATCGGTGGATGAAATGTGAGGCTTCTGACGTCCATCAGTAGCAATGCATATTCGATCACTTATTGCTTCAACTGCTCCAAATGCCCAACAGGAACCACAGTTCGACTGATCACGTATTTCCCCAATTGTTGGACAATAGGGCCATTGTTTCCTGGAATCAAATTCGACGGGAATTTCCATATCGATATGTTCGTAAGAGATGACAGGCAACGGTATTGAATTGGTCTCGAGCTTTGAACTTCTCCGAACGCCCATCATACCTTGTATGACGTGCGAAGGGACAGTTTCGAAGTATGGATTTCGACCAGCCTGAATAATGATGAAAAGCTTTTTTAAGAATTGATTCAAAAGTGTAAAACTCACCTTCCATGTTGTTTGCAAATTGTTGATGTAGGTGGCCATTTTGTTGAAATACAGCCTTTGGTTTCTGGAACCAAAAGGAATCCCAAAAACCGTACTGTAAAAGCATGGTAAGCTGAAAAGTAAAATGTAGAAGAGATGAAAAAGAGACGGCGCAGCCGAATGGGGCATTTTGGAAAATAACCACCACAACGGGCCAATTTTTGCTCCTTTGAACAGCACAGCGGTTGGAGAGAGCGAGAGAGATGACAATGATTGACGCGCCCTGGTCGCATTTGATCATAGTTAAGATAATGAATAATTATTTGATAGATTTATTAGGGCCAAATAGCAAACAGAACCGCTGTCAAAAATTATTGCTTCCTGGAAAGTTGAAATTTTCAAATTTCACTTTTTCCAAAAACCAACAGCTTTCCCAATTTCTTTCTTCCTTGAAGTAATAAATTTAAACGAAAATTCAATCAACAACAACAAAGATTGAAGACTAACAGCCGTGCATTTTGAAAAATCAAATTCCACAATTAACAAATGAACAAACTCATGGAAATGGAAATGAGGAAAAAATGAAAACAACATTCACACTTTCTAGTTATCATGGAAAATGTGCATTTACAACGCTGTGTGAAAATGAAATTATAAAATATATTTTCAAATCAATTGAATGGAAATGGAGTGCTTTTTAATTAAGATTATTTAAAATTTTAAACATAATTCTCTTCAATTATGCATTCTCTTTACCCATACGCCATCTGTGTTCAACAAGTGCGAGAAAACAATGTTACCAAATAATGATGCTTTGTATTAATAATCTTTTATTTTGACTTATTCTAGGGTGAAATAATTTTGAAAAGTCATTTTCAAACTTGCAAATCACTTACTATCTGCAGTTCAAGTTGTTTTGAAACGAAAGGAAATTAACATGAACTAGAATCGCATACCTGAATAATTTATTTTTGTGAAAACTTTTCCTTTTCTTGGACTCTACAGAACTTCAGTACAAATTAATTAAACAACATGACCTACCTTGCTTATAAAAAAAGCAGCATTACGTCACATGCAACTTTTACAATTGAATTAGTGCGCAGCCGTCAGGAAGTTATTCACATATGTGTGTACCTTGGGTCTTCACAGTGGAAACGTTTCAGCTAAGTTAAAAACACTAATCTGAATCACGATTCCATGAAAAAAACAAATGCATAAATTGAAATTTTGCATTAAATTCCTATGTAATTTTATCAGTACATATTTATTTTAAATTACAATTTCTTCATTCCTTTTTACACTTTTCATTACGTCGTTATGTTCAGTTTTTTCTTGTCCTGAGCATTATTACCAAATGTTTATAATAAAGAAAAAGTTTGCAATTGTGAAAGTGCTAAAACTAGAATTTTTCCAACTGAAATTATTTATTTTCTCAACCGAATGAATCAATTTCACTTCTTCTCCTTCTTTTTCACCTTATCTTTACGCGGACGAGGAGGCTTTTCCACTGTCACTACTTTCTGACTACGCATAATTTGTGAGGCTCGCTTCTGCGCTTTCTGAAACAAAATTGTCACCAATAAATAAATTTTTAGCAACAAGTGATTTTCAAGAAATTTTTACATAGGCAGAAAAAATAAACTATAAACATGCATGGTTAAATATTTAAAAAAAATAACATTACCAAAAGCAGTGATCCACGGTATTTCTGTTTTCGAACTATAGTTTTCATGGTTCTCAAAACAGCTCGACTGTTTCTGGACAAGCTAATTTCAACCAAACTAGAGTTTGGTCTATTTCCTTCTAAAAAATATAATTAATAAAATTACATGCATAAGAAAATGTAATGAAAACAAATTTCTTGGGCACTATAAACATACGTGTATAGATGGGATGTGTAACAACAAATTACTTACGTCCTTTCTTTTTATAAACAAACGAAAGGCCTTTGTTATCGGGTTCTGGCACAACATCAATTGCTCTCTTACGTACCAATCCACAGTCACGATAACAATGTATGCCGGTCAAATTAAACGGTGCCTAACAACAACAACAACAACAACAACAGTAATAATAATATACAACAGAATTCAAAAACTAAATGCAAACTTGTACGTACAGTTGTGAACTTCGGTCCTATATTTCTTCGGGAATGAATAAAAGAAGAAGATTTCTTTATACAAGCCCACTGGATATCACTCGAATGCCACATTTCTAAATCACAAAAAATATGATAATTATACAAATTTTAAATATAAAGCAAAAACATTAAGATGTTCACATCAGTTGACGACATGACAAGTAAAAATGTAAATAATATAAAATATTTGTTATAATTTTACTTTTTTCCAATAAATTAAACTCAATTTAATATGGTAAAAAATTTATAACACTGACAGAAATACCTGAACGTAAAAATTTTTAAATAACAACAAAACTTTGATGAGATGGATACAGTAAAAACAACAGTAAATGTAATGTAGGAATTAATCCTACTATAACTGTCAAAAATAAATTGTGAAAAGAGCATATAAATAAATGTAATGTTTTTTCAATGTAAAGATAATTTTAATCCCAAAATGCTAAATAAGATTAATTAATTATCATATTATAAAGTTTTTTCAGTAGTCAACAAGACACAGTGATTGATGTTAATTACAGCTGAAATAATTATTGATATGATAGTTTCGAAGAAATAATCCATTTAAAGATGTTAATTTAATTTAAACAATTCCCTTTTTAAAAATGTTTTTTTGAAAGTGAATTTTGAAGAAAAAAAAATGTATGTATCAATATGTTGTGGGTGCAATCAATGATTTTAAACATTGAGCATTTGATTGATTCATCTGTTCTTTTCTTTTTTTTTTCATTTTAATTTTCCAAACTGCAGTTTCAACTAATTAAAATTAAAATTGTTATTGCTTTATCAATCAACTGGTGCTGTTGAAATCCATTGAAACAGTACACAAATCGTGTCGAGTAGTAAATATTAAAAGCTAAAATATGAATTGAAAAGAAATCAAAAAATTATTAAATTATAATCATCGTGTGAATTGAAGTATTGGAATGAAATTGGAGAGTGTTTTTTTGTTCATTCTTCTGAAGAAGAATTAAAATTCAACGCTTGTTTAACGATTTGTAAATTGATCCATCCGTTCAGTGTAACTCTTCTCCTGATCGATTGTCAGTATTTCAAAGCCGAAGTGAAATTATTCATTATTCAAACGTTTGGATCATCTTAAGTGAATGTAATTAGCGATTGGTTCCGATCGATTAGCAGACATTTTCTTCTTGGCATGGTAAAAGGTTGTCAAAATCACACAACCACATACATGCCTGCTTTCGTTCGGCCCACCTCTGTACATTTCTAACAAATTAGCAAACAAAAATAGTGTTCTCATGTTTTTCAGTAAACATCCATGTGACACACACATTTATGTAAATACAGTTTAAAAAAAATAAGGTTAAACAAAGTACAATTTTAATGTTTGCAAAAGAAACACGACCAGTGTGTATTTTGTATTCGATTTTCTATTCCGGTATTCATTGTAAGATGAAAATAAATTTGATTTATTTATTAAATGAAAAGAAGAAATTTTAAATTTTGAAAATTTTAGCAGTGAAATTAAGTAAAAAAATTGTTAATCAAAATCTCAAGTCGAATCAATTGCAATGGTAGGAATATTTATTCGACGGTGCAACAATGCGCAGAAAAGTCGACAAATCCGATAATGACGAGTTAAAAATTCACAATTTTACTTTCATTGAAAAAGAAATGGATTCATTTTTAATTGATACCGTTAACAATTGTAATTTATTCCAATTTGAAATGCATAACGTATAAATTTTTAAAATTGTCATATGCCTAATAATAATAATAATAATAAATGGTGAATTGAAAAATAAGTGAAAAGTCGAAAATTGAAATTCTGAAAGCATTTCGAACAATTTTCATTTATTTCTCAATTAAACGTGCAATTTTGTCAAAGAAAAGATCATTATTCATATTTTTGTTCGTAGTTGTTTTTTAAAAATATTACAGTAATCTTAATTTGTCAATTTTTCACAAATTTATTAGTATTCGCCTTTTCTTTTTGTTCTTAAAAATTTCGGCATTATTGCTGTCAGGCGACACCATGCCAATTAGTGCACTTAAAAGCGTCTAATTGATTAAATGACGTTGACAAATGGTTAAGTTAAAACTAATTGTAATTTCCATCGCCACATATGCTCTATACACAATATCTGCATTATTTGATGTAAATTAAAAAATCGCTTAATTTTCAAATTATACTGTCATTCATTCAATTGTAAATATTGTAAAAATTATTATCGCTGTTATTGAATTATTGATCAATTGAAACAAGAGAAATTTATTTCGGCTGTATTTATTTTGTAAATTTTAGTCGAACAATTGAGTGCTGTAATAATTATATCCGTTTACACTATAACAAATATACATATATATATATATATATATAGAGAGAGAGAGAGAGAGAGAGAGAAAGACTAAGAGAGAGTTAACCGATAAAACCAAGTGCAGATAATAAATAATACCTGCTATGCTGAGATGAATGTGAAATTTAATCGTTTTAAAACGACATCTTTTACACGGATCGATTTTTCACAACGCGTTGTTTAAAGTAAACATTTGCAGGGATGATTTGTTGGATAAGCTGTATAAAAGTGAAACAATTGCAAACGGACAGTCAAAAATCGATCGAAACCCGTACTTGACTGAACAAAAAGCATGCCCGTTTTGCTTTTTAATGCAATTTTTTAAATCGTTTCATTTGAATCGATTTTGTTTTCAAAGCCTGCTGCTGGTTTTTTATCTTTCTTGTTGTGTGTGTGTAAATTTATTTTTGGAAATTTAAAATTTCAATAAATATCATTTTCCAGAAACAAAGGCTTGCAATGTGAGTAGAATAAAATTTAAATCGAACATACCTGTCATTGTGGGATTCTTTTTTCAGAACTGCAACTGTCATCACAAATTTCACAAACGCTTCACAGCAGTAATTTCCATTTCACAACGGTCCAACCGTGACCCGGTGTCTATTTGGTTAAAGCGAAATTTAATTGTAAATTTTACTCCACTATGCAAATTTCTCATTATAACTCTGCAAACAGAAGATAATGTTTGCCATTGAATAGCAATTTTGTTCACCACTGATCAATCATCTATGCATATATTCAAGTTTGAATTTTCCACATTCAATAAGAAAATGATGAAATTGATTATTTCAATTTTTCATTAATAATTATTAATCTGATGATTAATCAGTAGAATGAATTAATTAAATTTGATTGTGATTTCAAAAACTAATAAAATGTAGCAGTTGTCTTTAATATTTATTAATGAAACAAACATTTGAAAGGTATAAAGACAAAAAACACAAACAATTGTTTCTGATCGTCATATGGTAAGTAGTTTAGTGGTTATTTTTCAAAGAAATAAAAGTAGTATGTATATTTATTTATTATAAGGAGAAGAAAAAAAAAGTAACAAATAAAATGATGACCGATGGAAATGAAGCTTAATTTGTCGAAATCAAAAGCTGCTGCTGTTCATTAGCGTCCAGTGTTTGATTAGCCAATTTCTTTTTGTTAAATACGTTCAGTTCGGCAAAGCAGCTGTCGACCGATTTCAAAGTGAAAGAACAGATGCTTTTCAAAAGGTTCGTTTGAAGAGCTTGAAAAATTTATTATTGAATCGACCTCGTTTCATGCGAGCCGTGATTGAATTACGTGCGCAGATGGATCGTTAGTTTGACCACTGGTCAGCCGGATGAATGGTCATCCGAAGCGAAATGGGAAAAAATTGTTGAAAACAAAATTTTTATTTTTTTGAAATCATTCAAAAAAGCTTAAACAAATCAACTCGACCGAATTTTTCTACCTGCAAAACATTAACCCCAAAAATTCAAAGTACAGTAATTTATAAACAAATATAAACTGGATTTTCAAATCTTCATACTAACTGTTCAATAATAAGAAAAACAATTATAAAACAACAAAACGTTAAATTATACCAGAAAACCAATTACAGAAAGAATACTGATAAATAGGATCAATAATTTGAATTAAAAAAATAAAAGTAAATTTATCTTTTTTAAATGGATATTTTTACAGTTTTTCTTTTGCTCAGTCTCATCACTAAACGGTGATCCATTGTTAATATGCATGCTTTGCTGAAATTGGAAAAAGACAGATTAAGTGCAACATGGGTGCACGTACATAAGATAGATAAATTTTTACAAATATCTATGTAAATAAGATGAAGTAGTAGTTCAAATATCATCAAGTGATTGAAAATTGTAAAAATAAAATGCAGCACATTCAGCACAAATCTTTATTTTACGAGCATATTATTAATTTAATTTAATTTAATTTAATTTAATTTTGTTTTCATCCTCTCTCCCCTTCTCACTCAGCTCTTCTGATTTTATTCAAATTTTCAAAAGCTAATTGTGAACAGTGAAATTCAAAACGATCAAATTGGGAAAAAAGCACTTATTGCAATCGAGCAGCGATCGTTGTTGAAGAAAAACAAAAATCAATTCCCAATCCAAAGTTTACAGGCAGAGAAGCATGGATGGATTGATGGATGGATGGGTGGATCCATTAAAAGCTTCGTCGCTTCTTAATGCTTAGCTTCTACACTTAGCCTCTGACCGGCTTGCTTTGTATGCAATAATAAATAAGCTGAAAATGTGTTATTACAAAAACTGCACGCGAGTTTATCAATAATTATTTTCTTCTTTCAATTCATGACAGCACGATGAAATAATGTTGAGAGAGAGAGAGAGAAAGAGAAATGTAAAGCAAAAACCATATATATACATGTAGATATATATATAAGCTGAAAAATAAAGATGAAATTTCATCCATCCATTTTTAAAAAAAAAACTTTACCATTATAAATAAATCTGTGTAATGTGATATTGGCTTTATTCAAGTTTGACAATTTCACGGAATCTAATCATCTCCTTCTGGGATGCATATGAAGTAAAGCAAATGAAAAATTATTGGTCAATTTTCGCATGCATTGGTGTCATGTTAAAATTGCTTTTCCTTTTTAACACACACACACACACACAGGAGGGTGTTGCTTATTTCTAAGCGAATAAATGAATGTATGAAAATATTCATCTGTGTATAGAATAAGCAAAACAGAATTTATTCGCTCATCAGTTAATAATAATAAATAGTAATAATAATAATAATAATAGCGACGATGATAACTGAAAAATAAACAGTCAACGAGGATAACAACGAGGTTGAGAAAAATGCAATTGAACAAGATAAAAGAGGCAAGTGAGGTGAAATCACGGCATGATCAACCGATCGAGATCGAGACGATGGTTGTTTGCGTTTGTACAACTGAAAAAAACGTGCAACTGGGTTCACGTACTTTGCTTGTAACTGATATTAGCAATTAAAAAAATACAATAAGTAATAGTACTGCTGAAGAGCATATAATTAATTGTTCAGCAGTAACAATCATAACAAAAAGGTAGAATAATTAAAACAGTACTAAAATAGACAAGTCAGTATCAATAAGAACAAAGTTTAAATAAAATGCAGTTAATTAATTAATTGTTGATGGAAAAATGACGTCGCCATTTTGTCATGTAAAAAACCCGAATTTTAGAATATAGCAATTAAAAATAACCAAAATATTAAAATAAGTACACGAATAGTGGGTGTGATAGCAACCAGTATTATATACATATATCTAAAATATAGGTCTGCTGATTCGATTAGAGGAAGAATAAAAGTGAAAAAAGATCGGATGTGTAAAGACAGATACCCACATACCCACACACACACACACGCACACGCACACACACACGCATACACATACACACACAGAGTTTTCGCACTTGTGCAATAATGGTCAACCCAAAGTATCACGAGACGCCGGTGTAGCGGCGTTGGACCCGTCTTCTTCGACCACATCTTGTCCATCACTGACAGAAGATATTACAGTCGTTCTAATTTCTGCAACATTGGATAATAATGATTGCTGTTGCAATTCTGTAGCTGTTGCAATGATACCACCACCACCACTACCAGCAGCAGCAGCAGCACTGATGTCAGAAGCAGAAGGAGTAGCACCAGCACCAACAGTAACAATATCAACGGCGGTTGGCATTGCTATCTGTGGTAATAATAATGATGGGGCTGTTGCTGCTGCGGATAGCAATGGTGCAGCAGAGGTTTCGGTTTTGCTCGACGCTTCCGATGCTGGAGGTGGAACATTGCGACGCTGGTGCTCCTCTTCGTAATGCAATTTCAGATCGTGAGATCCGGGAAAATGACGATCGCAGACGCGACAGACAAAAGACTTGCTGGTCTCGGCTGAACCGCCGTTTTCAACGGTGGTGGTGTTGATACTGCCGATCACAGTCCGATTTTCGTCAATAACGATGCCGTGCATTTTGAGCATGTGAGTTCGCAAGAAGTACTTGTTGCACACCTCCTTGTTGCAGATGTTGCAGAAATTTTTGCTCGGATTCCCAACGCCACCTCTGCCGGCGGAACGGTCCTTGCTTCCCGACCTGCTTGGCGTCGGTGTGGGCAAATTGATCGCCGGGCATCCGTCGCCGACAATACCGTGCACGCTGTACATGTGAACGCGCATGCAGTACTTGTTGGGAAAATCTCGGCGACAAATTTCACAAAACCAATTGCCACCGTCGGATGCGGTCAGATCCGTACCCAAGGATGAAGCGTAGGCGGCGGCGGCAGCAGCGACGGCAGCGGTGGCGCCGGTATCCACAGGGGCGCTGGCCGGTAAGTTCGGCAACAGCATCGTCGGGCTGCGGCCGACAAACGGCGAGACCAGAGTATTGTCGAAACTGCCGTGATCACGGTATCGATGAGCAATCAAAGCGAAGAAGCTTGGAAACGATTTGACGCACAAATTGCACGACAACGTGCCGTTGATTGCCAAATCGGCAATCGCCGGATTCCAATACCTCTGCTGCTGGCTTGCAACCGGAGAAGCGATCATATTATCAACAACACCAGTGACCGTTGACAATATGTCCAAACGTTGACGTTTCACGTCCACGCTTGATGCTTCATCCGCCGCTTGACTATTACCACCAGCAGCACTAGGGGCAGCAGCAGCAGCAGCAGCAGCACCAGTACCAACACTTGCACCATTTGTTGCGGGTGTTGAAATTCTTTTACTGTTATTATTATTATTGCTGTTGTTCCCAGTACTGGCACTGGATAAATTCAATACAGCAGCAGCAGCAGCAGCAACAGCTTGATCAGTTTCTACAGGCTGTTGTTGTTCTTGTTGCTGCAATTGTGGCTGCTGTTGTAGTTGTGGTTGTTGCTGCTGTTGCAGTTGTGGTTGCTGCTGCTGTTGCAGCTGTGGTTGCTGCTGCTGTTGTAGTTGTGGTTGCTGCTGGTGTTGTAATTGTGGTTGTTGCTGCTGCTGCAGTTGTGGCTGTTGCTGGTGTTGTAGTTGTGGATGTTGCTGCTGCTGTTGAGCATGTTTAGTAGTCGGTGAACGTTTCAGCTGCCTCATTGGATAATCGTCCATAAATATACCGTGCATGTTGAGCTTGTGGGTTTTCAAAAAGTACTTGTTGCAAAATTCTTTTTGACAAATTTCACAATACGCATCCCGATCAAGCACCTGATGATGCAGACTGCCGCCGTTGCCCAACAGCACACCGTCCAAGCCGATACCCATGCTGGCCAGTATTTGTTGCTGCTGATGGAGGAAACCCATCGTGGCAAAATCCGTCGCATAAAATGACGACTGGTTGATCATGGCGTTGGAATGAGCGGTCAGAAAGTGACTCTGAAACAGCACCATCAATTGTCGACACATTGCGCACGTCATGTCCGGTACAGTTGGCACATAGGAACCAGCGGGGGCGGTTGCTTGGGTAGTGTAAAAATGATTCGGCGACGGTGACTGACAACCATTATTAAACATTTGAGTTGGTAAAAATCTCTTATTGCTAAAAGCTGGTTGCTGTTGTGGTTGCTGCTGCTGCTGTTGTTGTTGTTGCTGTTGTTGTTGTGGTTGTGGTTGTGGTTCTTGCTGCTGCTGCGGCTGCAGTTGAATAGTGGGAATGAAGACAGGAGATTTAGCGTCACTGGCGAGAGGTGGCGGAGGCGGACTTTCGCAAGAGGACAATAACGGTGTGACCATGTGATATGCATGCTTTTTCTTCTTGTGAGCATACAGAAATCGTTCAGCTCGAAAACGTTTGGCACAATATTCACATCTGAAAGGCATCTTGTCAACCAACCGCCTTGGCTGCCGCAGTTCATGGCTTCGCTTCAAATGGTGTCGGGCCAATTTGGATAACTTAATATCCAAGTGTGATACTGGTTGGTTGGTGACAATTTGCCTACCGTCGACGGTAGAAGAAATGGTCGACGACGAAGCGATGGGCGGTGTATTTTTGCAAACTGTCGCCGCCGCCGCCGCCGCCGAAGAAGAAGAACAAGCGGCTTTTTTCAATGCTAATTCCGATGAAATTGAATCAATCAAATCGCTAGCCGTCGACGTGTGCTGTTCAACAACGCCGTTGTTGCCGTGCAATTGGACAGTGTGCAGGTATAAAATTTCCGGATGAGAAAACTGCTGACCACAGTGCAAGCAAGGGTACAAATTGGTCGAGTTCTGGACCGCAGACGAATTGACTGTCAAGTCGACTGACTGACCGTCGGTCGGTCGTTCGACATCCAAATCGACTTCAGTATCCAGGCTCTTCTCCTGAAAAATGAATAATGAATAATTCTTTTTAAATTCTATATTTTCAATAGAACAAGAAGAATAAGAATAGAAATTGAAAACAATAAAAAGGGGGAAGAGGAAAAATCAGCTTTGGTCTGGTGTAAAAACTGCAGTCGGCTAAAGCAAGCGCTGAAGCGCAAGCGGTCGACGAATTTAATTAATGATCAATGACCATCGCCACACACACACACAGATACACTGGCGGACATGGATAGGGAGAATTGCCGTTGTAGATCATGCGTTTAAAAGTAATCACAAAATCGAAGAACCTGCCCAACGCACGCGCGTTTATTGTGCGTCCTCTCACAGTTGTTGTCGCATTATCCATTTATTCGATATTCATTTCGAGACGATCAATTTAAAATGCATGAAATTTGTTGTTCTCTGCACTTTCTTCCAATTTCAAAAATTTGTCACATTTCAATCGAAAATAAAAATTAATAAGAAAAATGATCCATTTTTTCCTCTTTCAAATAAACTCCCCCCACCTATTATCGTTAATGGCATGCGTGTGTACAATTCATTACCCGAACCCCCGTGAACCGCTTGTCGGCTCCTTTCCATTCCAGTATAAAAATCCCCTTTCAGGTCGAAATATGCTAATTTCAAATTGTCAATAGAACAAAAAAATTTACATATATATATAATGTTTTTGTCATCAGTGTGCTTTTAATTATCATTGTTCACAACAAGCAGCGGAATGAGAAGTGGTGCACTTTTAAAAGTCAATTTAAAAGAAACCAATAGCAACAGATGAAAATGGAATTTTTTCATCCTATTTGCATTATAAGCAACTGTTTATTATTATTATTATTGTACACTCGGATCGACCTATTGGGACAAGCAAATAAATAAATAAATAAACGTATGTTGTAAAAAGCACTTCACGCATGCCATTTCCTGCGTAAAGTTGCCGCATGCAAATTGTTCAAATCTTTTTTCTACATTTTTGCACATTTCTGATGATATATTTCTTAGTTTTATCGTCGTTGTTGCTGTTGCAACCACCATATAGCATTTAGAATTCGTGATTGAAAAGAATAAAAGCAAAATTAAATTGCAACATTTCACAAGATATATATATACATATATTTGCACATTTGAAATCGACCAAATTTAGTTAGTTTCGTAGTCAACAAACGATGATGGTTAGAGAAAAATAAAAGAACCATGCAATGCAACCATGTCGTCGTTGTGCAAAAATTGTAGTACAAAAGAAGAAGAAAAATCCCAATGAATCGACAAGCACAAATCAAACAAAGTGATTTAAATATTGGCAAGTTGTATTTCATCACAGGAGAGTAGTTTCAATAGTTAGTTGATCAGTGTTGAGAGGGAATTTATCATCAAATAAAATCTTCCACATCACATCACATCACAGAAACAAACAAACAAATAAATAAATTTGTATACAACATTTAACTATTACTATTGGGGAACGATGAGAAAGTAGAAAAGAAATGGAAATAGAAATAAACAAATAGAAATGTTGCTTGTCATTTTGAAAATCAATTCCTCAAAAGCGTGTGTATTTTATATTGAGTTTCATTAAAATAAAAATTTTAAAAGTGTGCAACATTGTGAAATAAATGCAAATACGCTAATTCGCAATGATACAGCAGAATTGATTTTTCTCCAAGCAAAACGGTATCGATAAAATTTTGTACAAGTGAATTTTAATTATTCAATTGAAACAGAATTTTTTTATTTCGAGGAAATAATTATTTGAAACGAATGTCTCTGATGATGATGATGATGATGTAATTTCCGTTCCTCATTTAAATTTATTATTTTTTAGAAAAAAAAGCAAAGTGCATTTGAATCGGTCGGTCGGTTGGTGAAGTGTGAAAGGACAAGAAGGAGATATCGATTATCGTCATCACAGTTTGCTCAGTTGTAAACTAAATATGTACAAAGGAGTGGTATAATTTATTAGCATGGTTTTTTTCTCGTTTAATGAAAAAAATGAAAATGGTTGATTATTGTGTGCACGTGGAAAGAGAAAATTTTGAACGAGGCCAAGTTGATTATAAAGAAGCACAAAGCTAAAAAAAATAAGTCGAGCGAGTGGAACGGGAAATGTCCATTCCCACATACTGTGGCGGAAAAACTTGACCTCGATGATGTAATTATCCTAATGATGGACTGAAAGTGGAGAATAAAAAAGAGAAAGATGTGGTCGACCGGTTGGTTACGTATATGCGACAAGTGAAATGGAAAAAAACGAAAATAAGCCTGCATAGCAGATTAAAGGTTGTGTAAAGTAAATTTTGATGGTCATTTTTTCCAAAAACTTTGCCAATCGAAGAACAACTCCAACTCAGAAAAGAGTCATGCATACAATATCGGTGTTTCAATATTTGATCATGCACAATACAGAGTGAGAAGAAATGGAAGAAAAATTGACCGGTCGAATTTAAGCAAAAGCAAACACCGTTCACCTGTCTATATGCATCTGGTGCGCATATACTTTTTGTTTGCACAATTCTACATTGACCGGAAGAATAGATGGTGAATGCAAATAAAAAAAAATAAACAAATATATATATATAATGATGAGAAAATGGAATTAAATTTGAAACAAATAAGAAAATAGACTTACGTCAAATGTAGGATGTGCTTCTTTGATGTGATTTTGTAAATAAGTAGGATTGAGAAAAAGCATATCACAAATGTCGCAACGAACGGTAATAGTCAATGATTCATCTTCATCATCTGCAAATTCATTTCCATCATTATTAATATTATTATTATCACTTTCTCCTTCTTCATCTTCATCTTCCTCATTATCGTCTTCGTCGTTGTCGTCTTCGTCATCATCATCATCGTTGTAATCATTCACATCAACACCAACAGCAACTGATGTTTGTCGACCATTGGTGATATTATATGTAGTAGCAGCAGTGGTGCAGGGTGGGTTGAAATTGTTCAAAAGTTGAGGCGAATCGGTTTCAACATGCTGCTGCTGGTCAGCGGAAATTGCAATCCGCTGACAATGGTCATTGCTGAGCTGACCGTGCTGGAGAATCATGTGAGCTTGGAGTTCGGTCCGGTGATTGAAGCCCAAAGAACAGTGGATACAGCTCAAACTTGGGGCGGGGGTGTGTTTTTTCAAATTGCCAACAGGAGGCGGTGTTGCCGTATCGCCAGTCGAATTGGTGTTCGTTTGTGGTTGGGAACTTGCAGGGGCGTTGCCAGTGGTTCCATTTTGATTTTGACCATTTTCAGTTGCTGTGGTTGGTTTCTCAGACGATTCCGAATTGCACTGATCAGAGTCATTGTTGTCCGTCAAACGGCACACGTTCAGCATAATATAATATTAATATTTCTTTTTCTCGTTCGTTCTACCGTTCACACACACACACACTATCTTTTTCTCGAATTGCTATCTACAACACAACATGTAATAATAAGAAATAAAATTATTTTAAAAAATAAATAAATAAATAAATAAATAAACAAACAAACAAATATTATTATTATTATTTCTCCATTTCCGACGATGATGAATAATTTGACACGGTAGAAAGAAAGCAAGATAGAGATGTAGAAAACAACAACGCTAACCCCAAAGCGAACAATAAATTGAACCGAACCGAGGAAAGATTAAATGTTAACAGAGAGCAAAAAAGTATAGATAATATAATAAAAAGAAATATTTCACCTCCACTAGCAGCTGTCCATCAAAAATATTCGCTGACCAATGGCCGGCCGGCCAGTTTCCGTGCCGTCGGTCGATTAATATAATTAGTGTTAGGCGTCGTGCGCGACCCCTGCCGTCGCTGACCCGTTGCCTGTCGTGGGGTCGTGGTCAGTTTAAACGTGTAATAATATTTTTCTGCTTGTAGTAATCATGGTGGAGAAAAAAAATTTTTTTCCACACGCAAACAGCAAAAGCAAGCAAGCAAGTACGAGAGAGAGAGAAAGAGAAAAAGCAGAAAAAAAATTAGGTCACTGGCGCAACCTATTTGCTATGGACGAAGAATAAGGGGATTAGGCCTGGCAGAAGAACCAACTGATGATCACACGAGCCATTGTATTTTTGGATCCATTTTTGGGGTCGCCGTAGAGCAGTGTGTTGAAATGAGAAAAAAATAAAAAATATAATAATAATACCCAGTGCTGACGTTGACCTAATTTTATTTTATTTTCATTTTCCACGATCACGATAATCGTGAAATAAAAGTACGACGTAAGAAAAAACCAATACAGTCATCATCACTTTCACTTTCACTTTCCTACTAAATAACACTTGCTTTTTTTTGTACAACTTGTTCCACTGAACAAGTCGGTCAATCGATCAAGTCAACTTTTGACTTTTCAAATATTAAAATGCAATATTCAAATTTATTGTTATTAAACAAAAAACAATTTTTTTATTTTTTTGCTTTCCTAAACTGTTCAAATTATTTGCATAAATATTGTCGACCGAACATGAGCAGTAAATAATGTTTGGTCAATCGAGCAGAAAAGTGAACCTGCCTGCGTTGGAAACGATTTTTCAAAAAAAGCAAGAACAAAAAGAAGTTGAATAAATATCGACTTTTTTTTACTTAGTGTTCTTTTTTTAAAAATTCATATTCTTCCCCGTTTATTATTTATTTATTTATTTATTTATTTATTCAACGACCTGAAAATTATTACGAGTCTATACAAGTCGTCGTCGACTAGACAAACGAATAGGAAACTATTGAATAATAACAATAAGATCGTTTTGAAACTTAAACACGCTACAATCATCATCACTACAGTCGAGTCGATGATAAGGAATGTGCATGCAAATTTTTAAACTTTACCAAGGAAAAATCTTTTCTTTTTTATAAACCTCAAAATATACATAATATACAATTTCTACTTTTGGACAAAACCAAAAAAAAAATAATATTGAATAATAAATTATTTCATAATATCAAAATATGAAAACCACAAACACAAATTCAATGGAAATTCACTTCATTTCGAACAATTAACCCATTTTCAAAGAAAAACAAACAAAACAAAACAAAATACGATCTTCTACTTAGATTGATTTTGATGATGAAAAAAAATTATTTCACCTTTTTTTTCATTGAAAAATAATTTAATTAATAATTCCTCTTTTTTTGTCCATTGTATAATTTATTTTATTTTATTTTATTATCAAACACGACCGTACTTTTACTGTAGATCAAGACGCGAGCGATACTGAACGAACGGTGTTTTACTACATCGATCAACGTCGACGTTGATTTACCATAAAATTCATCACAACCCGAAAAACTGTTGTTCGATTCATTGAAAATTCAAACTTGCTCAACTACATTGTAATGTTGAATAAATTGAATTTCGATTTCGATCATTTTAATAATAATTAATGAATGATTAAAATTTGAAACGTAACAATGGATGTAAAAATTAATTTAAAAAAGAAAAACTTTGTACAGTAATAAATTGACATACCTTTCTTCATCAAGAGAAAAATCATCGACAATTCCGCTTCTACTGTAACTTTTCAACCACTGCAATCGCAACAACACTGAAATATTTTTCAAATTAAATAAAAAGTAATTGCAACTTTCTCAAATAGTTATTCATAATAATAATAATAATAATAATTGCTCAAATAGTAATCGTTTAAAATTATTTGTAAAATGCCCACTAGCTAACTTTGTAAGGGTTAGATTGAAGTAAAATAAATAAATAAATGGATAGTATAGACTAAGTTGCATAGAGTTTGATGAAAATCAGTTGGTGCATGTTGTAAAAATATTTCTTACATATATATATATACATAAATTTCCGCTACGATAACTTTGACCCAATGTCAATAGAATAGTAATGTTATACAAATTGTGCACCTGTTCTTCAACAGTAGAAGAAATATGAATGGAAATTTTGAAATAATAAAAAAACATAATAATAATAAGAAGAAGAAGATGACCCATCGCCTGTTGACCTGAACACAGCATGAGCTGCCGTGAAGCACTTTGTCAGCACTTCAACTTTTTCTCCACCTCCTCCTTCAATATCACAAACACATTTTGCATACTTGAATATTTTTAATTTCACAACAATTCTTCGATAAAATAACAATTGATGTACGATTGATTTTAATTTTGAAAAATAAAAAGAAAACTTTTTTTTCAAACGTTCAAAACAACAATAGAAAAATTACAATAAATCATCCACCATTGTGTGTCTTGTGGTGAATGTGTTCAATTTTAAAAAATCAAAATAATCGTAAATCATCCGTGGAGAATTTAAATTTTAACGTTCAAATGATTTTCACTTGAAGAAAAAAACATTTTATTTTACCACCACCATTGTAAAAATAATATTAAAAAATAAAACAACAACAACAACAAAATTTCAAAACCTGGCACACAAAATACCAATAATAATAATAATAATAAATAAGCAAGTGACAAATCACCTCTGAAGCCGCAAAGCAACGTGAAGCTGATTTTTAATTTAAGCTTATCAATCGCCGGGGATTCACTGTGGTAAAATGTTTTTAATCACCGACCGACGACTATTGGTGAAACCGTCTCTCCGATCGATCGATCCCAATCCCAATATTCATGCAATGCGATAAAATTTTATTGCAATTTTTTAAAATCAACCACACTCCTCAGTCGACCCATCGCGTGCATGCAAAAAAAAGAAATTTTTTTTAATCGATTCATTTTTAATCTCTACAATACAACAACAAATAAATTTACTTTTTTTAAAAAACAATCCTACAATTATTTGCATACACTTGCGCTGATTGTTCTCTTTTTCATTGTTGCGGAAAATTTTAATCGCACACAACATGCATTTTACACTATTTGAGATTAGTGAATTTTAAAAGAAAACATTCAAACTACTCTACTGACTAACTGACTGACTGACTGACTGACATTCCAGTAAATCATCAGCCCACTTGAAAACACTAAAAATACACACATATAACAACTTCAGCAAACGACATGAACAACAAAAACAACAATCGAAATGTTTCAACTAATTTCCTATGAAATATTTATCATAGAAAATATATCAATATATATATACATATTGTACGCGTGTGTAAATTTGAAAAACTAGATCTTTTCATTCATTCATTCATTCAACAATAATTTCTCAATCTCACTCACCGTTTACAGTAATTTTTTTTCCAAACAATAATAAATTCTTCTATTTTAGATTTTCAACAACAATTCAAATTGTCCACAATGTTCGAATGATTGAAGAAACTCAATTTCACCCCGGGCAATATGATCATGATCACGATGAACAATTTGACCCTTCAGATTTTTGTTCAACACGCTTTTCACATACTCTCTCAATCTCTCTCTCTCTCTGCATTTTTACACCAATTCAACTTGATAACTATTGAAAAAATTTTTTCATTTCAACAAATGGACACTGGCCATCGGTCAAGGCCGGCCGACAACAACTGATAATACCGAATACATATATATACGTATATATATATCTATAATGAGACGCTTTTTTCCTGCAAAATGCTTCTCTCCGCTCGTTGTGTTGCTACTTATGCTGACCCGTTGACAAATTTCACGTTGCCCTTGAAAAAATTCCACTCCAGTGTTGACCAATGGTCAAAATAAAACTGGTCACTTGTCGTTATGGCGCCCCCAATTGTCGGTGAAGCGAAAGTCGTGGCCGGCGCTAACGGCATTTCAAAGAAAACTAATTCATGGGAAAATTGATGCACTTTAACGACCAACCAACCCCACACACACGAAGCCCAATTTCACTTCTCCTGTCAATTCAAATTCAAACGGTCAACTCAATCCCACACTTCCACTGCTAGAAATTATTACAACATCTTGAACATTGTTTTGGAACAAAAAAAACTCAACCATTTCAATCATATTTATTTCAAAGGTGAAATCAAAACTAAAATTATTGTTCTTTCTGGTCATTTACAATTCAATACAGTAATCTAAATTATGCGTTTTTCTTCGTCAAATACTGATTGTGAACAAATTGAAATAAAAACTGGAAACATTTCATTAGAGAAAATTATGATTTGAATCAAATTCCGAAATGAGCAAATTTTCACCAAACTTTACCAAACTCACTTCTCTCAACGTCAATTTGAAAATATTTTTCTCTTACACCATCACATTACTTACAATCGTTCGAGTTTATCTTTTTGCAGACTACTTTTTTTTCTCTCACTTCTTCCTTACTTCTATTTACAGAAGAAAAAAATTGAATTCAGTCAACGTCACAAAGTTAGAAATTTGCATTCATCATCTCAAACAGTGTGTACTTTTTTTTCGATTGATTATTTCAATCGCCAAGAACTAACTAATTGCTTGTTATTTATTCAACGTTCGAACAAATAGTGGAAACTTTGAAGCAATGCCGTTTAAAATATTTTTTTTAAATAATAAATAATGCTCAATTCACACAATTTGAATTGGTTTGAATGAAAAAAACAAATTGAACACTTACGTTCGTCATTGGAAAAAGAACACTCGACAAATCTCTTCTCAGTCATCGATTTCAATCGAAGTGAGCACAACTGGGTCATCGTCGAGCGGAGCAAAGTGAAACTTTTTTCTTTTTCAAATTCAAATCAACACTCCAACCAAACCACTACTTACTGTCTCAATCAGAAGTTTTACCGCCTCGTACAGACAACTAACCTGACTTTTCTTTTACACACTGTAACAATTTTCAAAAATTTCAACTGGATTACTGTCAGTTAGTAAATGAACATTAATTTTGAAATAAAAAGAGAAATTAATTTCAAAAAAATTATATTTTAATAATAGAATTCTCCAGCTTGACTGTGCCTTGAAATATACATCGAAGTCGAGAAAACAAGAACATTGATATCCGATGTAAAGGTTGATCAAATGGAGAAAAGTCGGAACAATAATAACAACTATTCTCTTTAAAACAATGCATAATAATAAATGAATGAATGATGTATATACACACACATGGAACCGAAGAAAGCACACAGGATAAGGAGAGGTTGAAAAAAAAATCACAGTTCATCTTTTTCTTCAGCATCCGGTGGGGGCGGCGGAGCACCTTCGCCGGCGTTCTTGTACAATTTCCCAATAATCGGCTGGACAATATCTTCCAATTCTTTCTTCTGCTGCTTGAAATCATCCGTCGACGCTTCGGCGTTGCTTTCCAACCATTTGATTTTCTCTTCCACAGCTTCTTCAACTTTGCTCTTCTCGTCGGCAGACAATTTGCCGCCCAATTTTTCACTATCCCCAATTTGACTCTTCAACGAATAGGCAAGCGCTTCGAGTTCATTTTTCGCGTCCACACGCTCTTTCAACTTTTTGTCCTCTTCCGCATATTTTTCGGCATCGTTGATCATGCGGTCAATATCTTCCGGCGACAGACGATTGTGGTCATTGGTAATGGTGATCTTGTTCTTGTTGCCGGTACCTTTGTCTTCGGCGGTGACGTGCAAAATGCCGTTCACGTCGATATCGAATGTAACTTCAATTTGTGGTACCCCACGCGGAGCCGGAGGTATGCCGGTCAGATCGAATTTCCCAAGAAGATGGTTGTCTTTGGTCATTGGTCGTTCGCCTTCGAAAACTTGAATAGTGACCGTGGGCTGATTGTCGGCAGCGGTGCTGAATATCTGGGATTTCTTGGTCGGCACTACCGTATTCCTGGGAATCAGCTTCGTCATCACTCCGCCGACAGTTTCAATTCCCAAAGTCAACGGATTGACGTCCAACAGCACAAGATCACCAGTGTCTTCTTCACCGGAAATAACGCCAGCCTGGACCGCAGCACCGTAGGCGACAGCTTCGTCTGGATTGATACCCCGACTGGGCTCTTTTCCGTTGAAAAATTCCTTCAGCAATTGTTGGACTTTAGGAATGCGCGTGCTACCGCCGACCAGTACAACTTCGTGCACGTCATCCTTCTTTAAACCGGCATCGTCGAGCACTTGTTTCACTGGTGATAAAGTTGAACGGAACAAATCCTGAAAAAATACATTGTACAATACATTGCTTTTTACAAAAAAAGTTTCATCATTCATACCATATTGAGCTCTTCGAATTTTGCGCGCGTGAGCGTTTCGCTGAAATCTTCCCCATCGAAAAAGGATTCAATCTCAATTTTCGTCTGATGCTGCGTACTCAGTACACGTTTGCCTTTTTCAACTTCGCGTCGCAATTTCTGCACAGCTCGATTGTCTTTGCGAATATCTTTTCCAGTTTTCTTCTTATACAATTTCATGAAATATTCCATCACACGTTGATCGAAATCTTCACCACCTTAATATAGAATAAAGAAATTAACAATTTTCATTCAATTCAAAATTGCAACATAAAAACGCCCTTTTCTCACTTACCCAAATGAGTATCACCATTAGTAGACAGCACTTCGAAAACACCATTGTCAATAGTAAGCAAAGTAACGTCGAACGTTCCACCTCCAAGATCGTAAACTAAAATATTTTTTTCACCCTCCTTTTTGTCTAGACCGTATGCAATTGCAGCAGCAGTTCTAAATAAAATGCCAAGTTGTAATTATAATAAAACAAGACGTTCAAACTTACGGTTCGTTGATGATTCGAACAACATTAAGACCAGCAATGGTGCCTGCATCTTTGGTAGCTTGACGTTGCGCATCGTTGAAATAAGCGGGAACCGTGACGACAGCATTTTTCACTTCTTTGCCCAAATAAGCTTCGGCAATTTCTTTCATTTTCAACAAAACCATAGCTGAAATTTCTTCGGGAGTGAACAATTTCTTTTCACCGCTAACAGTAAGCTGAACGTTCGGTTTGCTCGATTTTTCAACTACCGCAAATGGCCACATTTTACGATCCGCTTGAAGACTCTTATCCGACCATTCTCGACCGACCATACGCTTTGCGTCGAATACCGTATTCTCAGGATTGGTGGTCAACTGATTTTTCGCGGCGTCGCCGATCAGACGCTCCCCTTCCGGCGTAAAAGCTACATACGACGGGGTGATTCGATTGCCCTGATCATTGGCAATAATTTCAACACGACCATTCTTGAAAACCCCAACACTGAAAATTATTCAATTCAATTCAATTTAATAAAATGCAAATTTCCAAGCAGCTCAACTAACCAAGAATATGTTGTTCCAAGGTCAATACCGATGATGGTGCCGTATTTATTGTCTTTCTTTTCTTCGGCTGAGGCCAAAGCGAGCCAAATAAAAAACAAAGTACCCAAAATTTTCATTTCACAACTTTCCCGCAATTCAAATTATCAACCTGAAAAATCACAACGTAACAAAAAACAAAAAATACAACAGTAAAAACACAAATCAAGGCTAGAAATCTTTAAACTACTAAAGTTGGACATAAGCATACAGCATATGAACATTGAAAAGTTAAAACTACATTGAAAAATTGTCGATTAAAGACAACTTTCTTGATTATCAAAATAAATTTGAGTAAAATAATATCAAAAATTATTTACGACGAAATATTTTCATTCATAAAGAATAACCATGCACAACGAAATCGATAAACATCAAATATAGCTTGCATAACAAACAATGGAAACAACAACACAAAGCAACATTGAAGAATTCTATATATAACCACAAGATTTTACTTAATCTGATCGTAAAACTGAAATTATTTATTAAAAAATAAATACAACCATCAAACAATAGATGCGGAAAAATGATCAAATGCCAAGTAACAACAAAAAAATGAAAAATGCTTACTATTTTCAAGATTAATACTTATTGACGTAGACTATTCTTAAGGACGTATTCACAAAAATCCACAATATCAACTGTTCTACACAAGAAAATCGCAATGGAATGAAGAAGAACAAGCCTCGCAGTCAATATGTTACGTTAAAAACGCGTGTGATAAACTGATTGGTTAAGCTAAAGTTGACGTGTACAATTGCGTTTACCTGAAAATCATTAATTACAACGTATACTGTATTCGTGCTTATTTTTTATTAAAATTTACAAAAATATGTTTGTAAAATTTAGAAAATCCATAAACTACACATTTATAATTTTTAAATTACACATTTTACTCTTATATCCAGCGTTTACAGTAAAACAAAACAGTCAATTTTATATATGAAAATTAAGCTTTAGTATAGTTATAATTTAATTTTAATATAGTTTTAATTTAAATTTTAAGTTTTATTAATTTTTTAATTTGTAATTGCACAGCGTAATTATTTTATAATTATAACAAAAACGTTCCTGTAAGAAATGCATATACATGACTGATCTGACAAACTTTAAAGAAAACTTCATTATTTGTAATCTGAAAATAAACTAATGAGCAACAATCGAATACTTGAAATGATGTGCTACGTGGATTTATTTAATGCTTAGTTTTCTAATATACTGTAAGACAGTTTTTGCCTTCGACGTGTTCTGAAGCTTAGGATTTGTGTGAAACTGTGAAAATGAACGGCGAAGAGGATACACATGATCAAATATCAGTTCGGTTTTTGAACCGCTTAGATGTTTATTTGTCGAGTAACAAATTCTACGATGCTCATCAGACTTACCGTGCTCTTGCTACTCGATGGACTCAGCAACGAAAATTTTCTTCACTATTGCCAATACTGTACGAATCTGTTGGAAAATTTTCTGAGAAAGGGCAGAATCTTATTGCTGAAGATATGGCTGGTTTGTACGTTGCCGCTTTGAAAGCATCCAAAAGCCCTATAAATTGTTCTGTTATTTCAAATCTGAAATCAATCTTTCAATGGATGATTCTTAATTGCAAATCAGAAAGTCAAGAGCGATTTTTAAGTCAAATTCTTGGTTGGTCCTTGGAAGTATCCCCAGAATATCCCCGTGGGCATCCTGATTTGCATCGTATGTATGTGGAAGTTTATCATGGTGCTGGAAACTTTCATTCTTCAATATTTCACATCATGTTAATTGACGATGGCCAGGTATCGATGATGTTTATTTTGACTAATTGCTGTAGTTTAACATTAGCTTTGATCATTTCTGTGACATTTTTTTCATTTTTCAGTATATAGGGAAATATCTGGCAGAATGTTATTCGAAATATGCCTTCCCAAGCGAACTGGACATTTTTATCACTCAGTTTATTTTACGGTTTTTATGCAACGACGGTGAAAAGTCTGTTGCTAGTGATATTTTGAATACTTATTTTGAGTTGGTGGTTAATAGCCCAAAGAAGTATCCTTTGCATAGCTTTTTATGGCTCTTGCTGATTTGTTTGGAAACGAAGTCTTTGCCGTTTTTCAAATTTCTTTTGAAATATTACGGGTCTTCGCTCAACAGAGACCCACTGTTTGCAGAATATTTGGATAAAATTTCAAAGCGTTACTTTGGGGTACCACTGCAAGAAAATAATCGCAGCAGTAATTTTTTTGGAAATATTGTTCGACAAATTTTCTGCAGTGATGGTAATGATGCTACGTCATCTACGGTTGGACAGTTGGCTTCACGCGATGTTAATGCTAATCCAAATAATATCCCGGTCTCCAAGCCATCTTCTTCATCGTCCACTGCCGGTTCGTCGCAAGTTAAAGCTTTTCACGATGACGACGCCCTTGATTAATTTTCACTGTTTACATTGTCTTATGGAAAACTTTTTAAAATATTTATTTAAATGTTTTTTACTGTTTTTTTGTGAAAATTTTGTGTTACTAGTACTTTTTACTTTAGTCAGTATGCCGTTCGAAAGTGTAGCTGAGGAAAATTTGAATTTCACAGCGCTACATGGAACGAAGAAAGAATTTTTGCTGGACTGTTTTTTTACGGTTACTGAATTTGAAATAATTGTGAATCCATTTGTTTGTTAACGGTGCAATGTGAATTATTTTATCACTTTTACATGAACGATATTTGAAAATGAGAACGATGTTGAAAAAGTAAGCCTGAAAGTGATAAATTGCATGGCATAGTGCAGTAAATAATAGTTGGATATCAGTGGTGAAATTTATGAGCTTTGAATGAAATATCTTGACGAAACGTTTACTGTATGTTTAACATAGAAGCGTAAACAGTAAAGGTGAAAAAAATGTTTTTTTTTTATTGAAAAAATTTAAATTAGCAAATGCATGTTACGGTAGGTCTCTGTTGTTTATATTATTTTCATGTTTGCATAATTTTCACTAAAATTGTTTACTGTAGGCACAGTAACATCTTCAAAAGTATATTGAAGTAATTTAGATTTGTTTAAAAATATTGCATTGATGAATTTATGAAACAAAAAAAAATTTTTTTTAGGTAAATTATTTTTAAAATAAAATGAGTTTTATTCGTATGATGCGGTTGCAATTTTCTGACAGCGACTGGCGTAGCATATCGAGTTGAAGTCGCAGCTTTGCGCTACTGAGCACGGTGAAGTTTCTTCTTCTTGTAAAATGCAGAATTCACGATTGCGGAATGAAATGCATATTTGATCAGCATTACAACGTGAACAGTTTCGTTTTACTGACAAGAAAGTTTCGTCGATCAATTCAACAGGAAATTGGAGGGAAACCATCAACGGTAAGTCTTTGGATTTTTTTTCATTAATATCTGTAGAACTTTGTCGATGATGCAGCACTGAAGCCGGACGAGAGAGTGGAATTTTCGAATTTTCACCTAATTCACGCGTTATGTGTACATTAGAATGATGAAACTTTCTTCCTGGCAAACGTTGATAACCTGTGACGACATTTGTCAAATCTTTCTTTTCTTGCTCTTCTTCGAAATGTTCCCTTTGAATTTCATACGAAGAAGCAAATTGTGCAGTAGTTGCATGGTTGTTTGAAAAATGATAAGATGGAATTTTATTCATGACCAGTGGTGGTGAATGATGGTGATGATGATGATTTGGCCTCGGTGATGGAACGGAAAATTGATCATCGCTGCTGCTCCAAACTTCTGTCGAGTGATGTGGTGAAATTTGCATAGAATTTGCATTCACTGCAGCGATTGTTGGAAATTTTTCCACATTTGGCAACGGTGTTGGTCTTTTTTCACTTGTCATTTGATTTGTCTGAATTTCTCCTGAAAAAGAAAATTTTTTAAGTATTTCCGAAGTGAAATTATTTACGTTATATGGTTTCTTTTACGTTGCACTGGTCTGATTGCCCAACATCTCTTGTAACGGCACGCATGATCTGCTTTGCAATTACTGTTTTGAATACATCGATCTGACGTTGGATAACTAGGTACACATTGACCACGGTAGCATATATTTTGTTCTTTGCAAGAATTGTGGTCTATACAGCCGGGCATGGTGGAAACGATCGATGGAATTCTTGGCTCGTTGTCCAATTCATTTTCCGGACAATTTATGCACGGGTGGTCATTGTTTTGGTCTAAAGTAGAAAATTGTTGTCACCTGTACGAATGCATTGCCTACATGATTGTTGTTTGGAATTGTCCATTGAAAACCTCGGTTTACACGCAAGTTCATACTAGGATGAGTCGTGGTATATCTGGTGAAAGGATTGTCGAAATACGAACCGTATCCGACCGCTAGCGGCCCAAATTTTCGCGGACGCATCATGCCCAATCCAGTACCGTAACCCCCTGCAGTTCCGAATCCGCTACCGATGTCAAAACCACCGTGACCGGGCGAAACGAATCCATGGAATCCCATGCCGTAATTTCTACCATATGCTGGACTTAAGCCCAATGTATCCATGCCGCTCAGCATGCTTGGAAATTCATGACCACCACCTTGCCAAAAGAACGCT
Source organism: Trichinella spiralis (assembly GCF_000181795.1). Classification (NCBI taxonomy): domain Eukaryota; kingdom Metazoa; phylum Nematoda; class Enoplea; order Trichinellida; family Trichinellidae; genus Trichinella; species Trichinella spiralis. The sequence goes on from NW_003526941.1 coordinate 3,751,160, forward strand.
TAAAAGTCAACTTTTAATAAATCAACACTGAAAACGGCTTTATTTGACAGTGGTAGTGACTAATTTTTTTTTCAAATATTTCGAATATTACCTGCTGCGACGTTGCCGCAAAATAGTAAGTGCAGTAATTGACGTTCCATTTGATGTTACTAAATTGGACTGACTGAATGAATCTGTGGTATAAGCGGCGAAAAGAAATGGAGCCAATTGTTGACTCGACGACAAGCTGTACTTGAGCAGCGATATCGAAACTTTTAATTTATGCAAGCAAAAGCAATATGAACAAATTTACTTAATCATCGACAAGCATGCAATTAATATTCGCTAACAAGCGTCGCGTTGGAGAAAGTTCTTAAAACAGACATTAGTGGGAAAATATGTTCATAAAGTGAAATTGAAATTTTGATATTGATCAATATTTTAATCATTCTCTTTTGTCATTGTATTTTTTGGAAAATCTTCACTTTCAAAAATATTCAAATTAATTCTAAACAAAATACAGAAATTATAAACTTGGAAAGCGGTAAACAATCATGTTTACCTTTTTTTGTATTTTTCTTTTATTGCACTGCAATAGCGGTTGATGCTCTTATTTTTAATCACTGCATTCAACTTCCACATGGCGACAGTGAGATCTGCTTCCTCGTATCCTGAAACATTTAGGTGCAATTCTGTCTATAAAAAAACCAATAATATGATTTTGAAAAATTCATAAATGTAACTTTTCCACTACCCATTCTAGTTGTTTTATTTTCAACGCCATCAACAAACTCGCCGCAGCTTTAATACTATCCTTGACGCTAATAAGTTCGTAACCCAGCATCGACATTTCCAAAATGTAACAGCTTAACATGTACGTATATTTGTCACAAAAAGTACCCTGAAAAATAATAATTTTACCCATTAGTTTCATTTATTAAAATTTTAATTTAATACAAAACAGTACAAAACAAAATTACGTTGGCAAAATGATGCAAAAAATGGATAGCAGTCGGGAAGCTAATATCGAAGTTAAAGTATTCCAAAACTTCGCGTTCCTTCATTATTACTTCTTCCATTTTATAAGCATTGTGGGAAATATATGAGATTTCACCCGTCAAAATTTTGCGTCGGTTCTGTTTGAATTTTTAAGATTAGAAAACCTTTTTTCAATCACATAACGACATCAACGACAACGTACATCAAATTTACTGGCAATGAGCAATGTCACGATGCTGATCAGTTGCAGCTGATTTTTTTCAACACAGTTTCTTAAAAATGAAAATGATAGATTAGACAATTTTAATTTTATTTAAATAAAATTAAAAGATGATTACTTTTCCAAATAGAGGTCGAACAGCTTTACTGAATGGAAAAAAGCTTCAGTTGGAAAATTGTAAGCGTCAAAAGTTTCAAATATCCAATGGACTAGGATGGATCTCATCGATGGTGTCATGTGTTTTTGATTTGGCCAATAATCGCCAATCATAAACTTTGCCTCACGAAGTCGGTAGTAGTTGAGCGCATCTTGGTCGTAAGAGTCAGAAACACTAGTGTCGGAGATGAATGAGTCATAAAACAATGAAGAAGTTGTATCCTACGAATTGACAAGTGAAAAATAAAATTGAAGAGAATAAAGTTATAAAAATCTCAAATACCATTTCGATACTTTCTTCTACAGATTCTTGATCCGAAATAATTCTAGATATTAATCTAAATTAAAAATTATTTTTTGCTTCAAGAAATAAGCGAATATCTATCTGTTTGCCTGTTGTTCTTTTTGATCATCACATCGTCAATTGAGTTACCAAGGTTTTCTAAACTGTTTTCTTCCTAAACCATTGTACAGTAATATAAATCGATATTTAATATTCCTGTGAACAAAAAATACTCTACTTTCTCACATCTGGAAATATCTGACTCTTCTTCCAGATATTCAATATCCATTTTTGTACAAAAATGAAAGACTTGTAGTAAAGTAATAAAAGTGAAATTAATTTGACAAAGATTTCAGAACTCACCACAATAAAGCGGTTTTTAACCAACAGATCTGTCACTGTAATGGAAGTATACAAAAATATTTTTAATGTAAGCAACCTAACAGCCAGAACAGACAACAAATAAAAAAAAACTTGAACCTAAAAGAAACGAACTTTACAGCTTAATTTAAACTAAAAGAACTAAAGAAATTTAAAGAACAAAAGTTTAAATAAAATAAATCATTTTAATTATTGTAATTTCATTACACGTTTTATTGAGCTTGAAAATCAATTGATAATTACAGTCTATCTTGTGATAAAAATATTTGTACTGCTTATTTTATTTAAAATAACATTTTATTAATAATTGTTTGTATTTTAAAAAATTTTTGAATGTTTTTTTGATGAAAAAGCATATATTAAAGTAAATCTTAATTGAAATTCCAACGAGCATTTATGTGATAACGTATTATTTACCTTTTCTGAGTAAAATTATTATTATTATTATCATTATTATTGTTTATTATTATATAAATTAATCGATAATAATATATAATATCTGATTATTTTTTTTAAGTTGAAATGGAAAAAAATTTAGCAGATGCGGTTTTGGTTTTGCTTTCCCAAAAATCACCTATAGATTCAGATGAAATTGCCCGTCATTTGAACGTCTCACATCAGCATATTGTGGGTGTTATTAAGAGTATTGAAGCGATGGATCACGTAAGTTATGCTGATATTATGCTGACTTGTAAGCATACATTTTGTAGGTAATCAAAACAGAGCAGCACTCTCGTAAGCAGTGGGAATTGACTGAAGAAGGGAAAGAAATTATAAAAAATGGTAGTCATGAAGCAATTTTGTGGCAGCATGTTCCAAATGACGGCATAATTATGGATGATTTGATGGTTCGAAGTTACCTTTTTTGCATTCCTTTTCAATACCTGAAATTTTAGCGCACTGTTCCTAATGCTAAAGTTGGTTTTAACAAAGCTATGAGTTTGGGTTGGATACGCTTAGACAAGACTGGTCCCAAACCACTTGTCTTACGGAAGGTTGGACAAATTTATGTTGTAAAGCATACATATTAAGTGACTGAATATTTTATTCTTTAGGTTGAAACAATTGACGATGCTGTGCAAGATTGTTTGAATAAAATAAATTCCTTGAATTTTGATGATGTAAGCGATCAGAATAAGTCGGACTTAAAAAAACGCAGATTAATCAACGAAATGTAAGCAAATCAGTAGTAAATTTTTTTATTGACATTACACTTTTGTAGTGTAATAAAAACGTTTCGGGTTTTTCGTGACGAAAAGTTTACAACAAGTTTGGTGAAGGAAGAAACTGACTTGACTGTCGATCTGCTTACAGAGTACACATTTTCAAACTACAAAATTAAAAATTGAAACTGTTCTATTTTAGTAATTTATGGAAAGAAAAGAAATTCAAACCGTATAATTTTAATGCTTTTGGCGTTGTTCCAGTTAGGGGTTATCTTCACCCATTGATGAAAGTCAGAACGGAATTTAGGCAGATATTTTTGGAAATGGGGTAAATATAATTTTCTAATCGACATATGTTTGTTTATTACTGTATATATATATATATATATATAATTGAAGAACAGTTTGTTTTTTTTTATTTTGAAAGTTATTGAAAATAAATGCGCAGTGTAGATTTACAGAAATGCCTACTCAGCGTTATGTTGAAAGTTCGTTTTGGAATTTTGACGCTTTATTTCAACCGCAGCAGCATCCAGCTCGTGATGAACAAGATACTTTTTTTATTTCTAGTATTATATACCGTGTTCAAGTGCTAAAAATACAACACTGCTTGCTGTTGTTATTTCAGAGCCAATGTGTACAAAAAATTTACCAAGTGAATATGTTAAACGAGTAGAAAAGGTGCATTCTGTTGGTGATTATGGTTCTTCGGGGTATAAATTATTTCGATTGTTGTGCTTTGTCTTTTTGTTTCATTTTCATTATACACAGCTCAGCTTTTTTCAGGTATGGTTATGAGTGGAAAATTGAAGAAGCGGAAAAAAATGTCCTCCGCACACACACGACCGCCTCTAGCATTCGAATGCTTTACGAAATTGCGAAAAAGCCATTCAAACCTGTCAGATATTTCAGTATTGATAGAGTTTTTCGGAACGAAAGTCTCGACGCCACTCATCTTGCGGAATTTCACCAAGTTGAAGGTTTGATTGCTGGTGAAAATCTCAGTCTTGGTCATTTGATGGGAATTTTGCAAGAATTTTATAAAAGGCTCGGTTAGTTCGTTGTTGTTGTTGATCTGCTTTGAAATTCGACGGCTTGATGACTTTGGTTTTCAGGAATTGAAAAGCTTCGTTTCAAGCCTGCCTACAATCCGTACACGGAACCATCGATGGAAATATTCAGTTATCATAGTTCATTGAAAAAATGGGTTGAAATTGGCAATTCTGGGATGTTTCGACCGGAAGTGTTGCTTCCGTTGGGTTTGGCTGAGAATGTGACCGTCATAGCGTGGGGTCTTTCTTTGGAAAGGCAAGTTTGCAATTGTTGATATCTTCACATTCGTGAATGTGTGCTTCTTTTTTTTCAGGCCGACCATGATCAAGTACGGCATTAATAATATTCGAGATTTGATTGGACCACGCGTTGATTTGGCCATGATTCAGTCTTCCCCAATTTGTCGATTTTGAAGCAAAAAATTATTGATTAAAATTAAAATTGAGTGAAATAAATTTTTTTTTCTTTTTCTTTTTGTTTAATTTTTCAATAATGGTCATTTTGTCCTGATATCATTTCTTATGTACAAGCACGTATGTCGAGGTATGTACGGGTTTGTATTCGTATTTATATTGGTTTATTGGATAATTTTTAGTGAAAATGGAAATCGGATTGAAAGGGCTTACGTTGATCACAACCGAACAAGGTTGTACTGGTGTTCCATTTGCCAGAGCTTTGGCTAAAAAGGCACTGTTGGAAAAGTCATATTCGAAGATTCTGGTGGTCACCAATTTATCGGACAGCGTTTCAGTTTGGCAAAAAATTGCACCAGATTCTCATGAAATTATACACGATCTTCCAATTGTGGAAGAGAATTTCTCCAATGCCGAATACCAGGAGGAGATGTTGAATTTGTTGTTGGAAAACAAATCACAGGGTGTGGACAGGAGGAATTTGATAATTTTTGAAAATTTCAGCTCATCGGTGCTGTTGATGGGCACTGGTGGGGCGGTGCGATTTGTTCACAAGTTGACTTCTCAACATCCTTGTCTGGTGGTCGGTTGTGGATCCGGGACAACAGTGGACGAAAATTTGGCCAGCTTTGCCTGCACAATTTACACTTTGCGGTTGAGTTCGTGTGGGAAAGTGGCCATTGCTGTGAAAAGCAAATCTCCGCCTGGAAGAAATCTCTGGAACTTCAAAATCACCGAACAGTTCGACTTCGAGGACGTTCAATTGTACAACGAGAAGCAGCAAAATGGGCCGGACAATTGGCCACTTGTGGACAGTAGTAATCGTCTGGAGGTGCCGGCAAGTTTGGAACGGCTTGTTGGCTTCAGGTTGTCTTTGAATGAACAAGAAATGGCCGACAAGCGCAATTTGACACTGCCCTACGAGAAAAGTGGCGAAAGTGAAAAATCACAGGCGAGGATCATTTACTACGCTGAAAAGGATGACGATATAGACGAAGATGATCCCGACAGCGATTTAAATATTTGAAATTTTTTGTTGTTTATTTTTACAATCAATTTAATGTGAATGATAAATGTGGAATTTTAACAGTTGAGATTTGAAAATTTATTTCAAGTTCAAAAATCACAGTATGACTGACTGTGTTGAAGAAATGTATGCATAAAGTTTGGAAATTTTATTTTTCAACAATCAACATATTAGCATTTTGGCTAGCAGGGCTGTTTGCAATTTTACTTCATCGGTATGGTGTCGCTGATTTTTCAAACAATTATTAGTGTTCCAAAGGGCGTACGACTTCCTGATTAATCAATGTGACGCCTACTTTCCATTAACCCACTTTTGTCATTCTACCGTCTGACGCTTATGCGGGCGGCAGTTAATTGATCTCCCTTTTGCACCCAGTGGTGCGTTTTGTTAAATTTCTCGCTCGCTTTTACTCTTTTCACAAATTACTTATTGCGTAAATTTAATTACTTTTTTTAAAAACTATCTTAGCAATCTGAACAAAAAAATGCGCGCAGCAGGCAAATAAATATTTATTACAATTTATCCAATACGTATAAGTATGAAATGTACGGTTTCGTACGTTGTGAAACATTCGAGCATAACAGTTTGTCAATTTTAATTATTATCTGATGCATAATTATGTATATACTGGCATTTTTTTCATCATAAAAGTATACTTGATTGTTTAGTTGTTTGAAATATGACAAACATTTTATATCATTACAGCATTTAGTTGCTTTAAAGAAACAAAGTAGAAAAATGGAACTTTTCTACTCATTCATTTTTCATAATTGAAAATAGAAATCAAATTCAGTTAATTATCAAACGAGAAAATGTGACAAACTTTCTGTGCATGAGAGAAATGTGCTTTTGAATTTTGAGAGATGTGAAATTTTTAACTTTTCGCACATTTGTCAGCTATGGGATTAGCGTGAATAGTGACCGACTGAATTTTAATGTCTTGCAAGGGTCGGTGTTTCTCGTTAACTGAAACTTTTTCAATTTCGTCCAACGTTTCGAATCCGTCTATCAAATGACCAAAAACGGTATATTTCAGGTCCAGTGATGGATGACTGGAATACGTGATGAAGAACTGCGACGTGTTGGTATTCGGACCCTTGTTGGCCATGGAGACAATCCCGCGGCAGTTGTGCTTCAACTCTTCGCGCAGTTCATCTTCGAATTCTTGTCCCCAGATGCTCTGGCCCCCTTTTCCAGTTCCCGATGGATCGCCGGTCTGAATCATGAAGCCTTTAATGTTCCGATGGAACAAACAACCGTCATAATAGCCGGAAGCGCACAACGCAAGAAAGTTCTAAACGTTGAAGGTAAAAAATATTTTAATTTTTGAATTTCACCTTGCACACCTACTTCGCACGTTTTCGGGCACGCTTCGCAGTGTAATTCTATCTTAAGATCGCCAAAATTTGTATGCAATGTAACGGACATTTTTATTCTCTTTGTCGACGATTCAAAAAGAATACTGTACAATACTAATTACCAGGCTAGAATAGTATTTTTCTAGTAAATTTAACCAGCAAACTTCAACAATATTGACAATTTTTTATTGAAACGATTCATTTGAAATGGCTATTAGGTTTTCCTTTTATTCATCTGTAATCTATTTTCACTTTGAAAAATATATGACTACTGACATGAAAGCGTGGTTTTAATTTATTTGGGTCACTTTATCAACAACAGTTTTTTACGTGTTTTTTTTTGATTTTAATTCAATAGTTCAAATTTTATTTTACGAAGCTATTCGATGTTTTAAACTGAAAGTTAGCTGTTACACAATAGGACATAGGTAGTTGTACGATGTGTTGCGATAATTAAGTACAAAATTCAATATTATCTTGGGTTCATTGTATTGTTAATTAGAAGTGTATTGTATAAATTCAAAATTTGTAAATTAATTTTTCATTTATCAGAAGAATTAAAATTCCAAACGCTACAGTATACTATGTTGAAAACGGTAGCAAGTTGTTGCTTGATTTTGGTTTACGGTAGTTGGCAACGTGGTCATAGTGTTCTTTTTTTCCTCCTTGAAAAATTCTTCCACATATTTGAATTATGCGCAGTAGTAATTACAGGCATGCATATATTCTAAAGAAATTTAATTGGCTGACTTGAATTGTGCGCACTTGCGAACATACAGTATTTTAACTGGCGATCATTAAAAAATGCTAGCCTATCTATGTTTTACAAACGGTGTAAAATATTTTAAATTTGTATGAAGAGACAGATTTATCACACTTCTTATTATATTTATCTGGAAAACAGAGCGTCTAATCAGAATTTCTTACATGGTGCATTTCAGAGAAATGAAACAGTGATTCTGCTGATTTTGTCATATGCGAACATTTATAGCGGTTTCAAATCTTTGAATATTGCTTCATTTTACACAATTAGATTAGTCGCTTCATAAGCAATATGAAATTTGTTGTTTTACTAACTTTACATGGCATATAGCAAAACCAGTTGCTCCCTAGGCTAGCAATATTATTTGGTTAATTGGTTTATCAGAAGCGTGAAAATTGTTAACGGCTTTGCCCACAATTAAAAATTTCGAAACATCAAATCAAATCATTTTGACGATATCAGTGAATTAGGTTTATTAAAAAGGATATAGTAAAGATATTTTATTTCATTCACCGTCTTCACAGAGGCCTCTAGTTTTTTCTAATCGATTCAAGTGGAAATTCAGTGATTCCACAGTAGTCGCTACTGTTTTCAGTGACAATGTTTCAATCTCGCTTGGGTAAAGCAGTTTTCTATCTTCATGTCGGGAACCCTTAGCGCAATTCAGCATTGCGTCATTCAAGCATTGCTGGGCTTGTTGACGAACAGAATCTTTTTTGAACCAAAAATGCCGAAGAATTATATCCTAAGAATCAGATTAATAATAAATAACGTGGAATACTTAGTCTTCATTTTTTTACTTTGAAACATTCTGGAGGTTTGCGAAGTTGTTCTACAATGGCCAACTGAAGCGTAGCGTGATTTAACTGCTGATTGTAACTTTTTGAAAGATGTTGTCCTTTGTCGGTGCAGATGTATTTTTCAAATCCTGGTTCATTGAAATAAGGTTCTTTGACAAATATTAACGCCTGAAAATAACCACATTTGACAAAGATGGGCACGAAACAGTTGAAACTTGAAAAAACATCGAATAAAATACTTGAACAGAAACTAACAGTTGAAGCAGACTACAATAAGGGTTCCACTTTTCTTCGGGTCGCCCTTCCCAAGTATTCAAAATGCTCAGACATACTTTACCATCTTGATAAAGGTTTGGATTGAATCGCACTTCACCGCTGTTTGTCGTCAGAAATGTCATTTTTGGCGGAACGAACGGATAATTAGCTGGAAAAAATACATCAAACTCGAAACATCCGTTTTGATAAGGAGTTTGATCAGGACCGGTGATAAGAACTTTCATCAGATCACAACGACTTTCATCTATGCAGACGAAAATGCTGTTGCTTTCATTCAGCGGTATATTGTTTTCCAAAGAAGCAATTTCTCTGGCAATACGTTTTCCTCTGTCCTGCAAAAGAGAGAACAAAACCACCATACACGACTGTAGCATTTTTAATTTTTTGATTGTTCTCAGCAAATTTGACAACTGAATGAATGTCCAAATTAATCAGCAAGAAAACAAATCATAACAAAAAAATATATGTGTTTCTCAATTATTTATTGTTAAAGAGAAGTTATTAAATAAGAAGCTACTGTTGATGAGAAAACGAGAAACAAATTTGAAGGGGCAATGTGAAAACTAACAAAGAAAAAGAAGACTACTTGCCTTAAACGAGAGACTGAGCGGATTCAGCGATTTCGCCTCTTTGCCGTAAGTGTAAGGCACGAGCAGCTTTCCATTTTCGTCTATAATTCTCCAGGAGCGGATTTGTTTTGCCTTCATCCACCTTGTGTAAAGTGATGGTTGTGGAGCGATATTAATGATTGATATCGTTTGATTAATATCATCAGCGCAAGATGACGACGACAACGACGACTGTTCACTGTCAGATGGTGTTTGTGGGATAGTGTTCAACATTGTCAGAGAACTGGCATCAATTTCAAGCTTAGTCGAGTGTCGTTCTTGGCAAATGATCAGCAACTTGTGACAGACATCAACACGTTCCAGAAATTCAGACAAACGAAGGTCCGGTGTGCGTAATTTCAATCTGATAAAAGCTAAATACGAGACAATCAAGCTGCGAAATCTTGGTAGCAATTGCCTCGTTAACGATTCTTCTGAAGGGCTATGTTGTGTCAACACAATCGGAGCTAATTGAGGATAAATAGCCATGGCGGCGATTGTTTCTAAAAGTGCTTGATAGAAGTCCAACCTTTCTGAAATGTCAAATATGGATTCATTTTTTAAATTGTATTTAGCCATGGTTACAACTGACGACTGGCGCAGCAGTTGTACAACGTCTGCGTTGACATGCGGGCGTTGGCCTTTTTCAATTTCTTCGAACGCTGCAGTCGGATCCGTAAAATCTGGACTACTGGAATGGAGAAAAGCAACCAAAGCGTGCATGAGCCAAGCCAGTTGTTCTTCTCGAACTATTGTCTCTTCAATGTACCTTTCAATATCCCACTGACATCGAGTAGAACCACAGCCGTAGCCTATGCCTCGATTAGCTGCGGCTGTTGTGTGCGTTTTGCGACGCCCGACTGTAATCTGGGATACAAAGCTATTGTTCTGATGTCTTCGATGAGAATTTACAGACGAACATGTTGAATTGGACAATTTTTCCATTCCGTCGACAACTTTCAGCTTGTTCCAACAATTGTAATAACCGTTGATCAGCTCCACAATCCGTCTCAATATACCACTGTGAACCAGTTGCAGACGATCCGCCGGAGATGAATCGTTAATTATCCGACTTAATCGGATCATTGATGCAAATCTCAGTGGAGTTTGCTTCAAAATTTCACGAGCGCGCTCCACCGGACTGAGGTCGTCTGGTTCTGGTGAAGAAGCCAACGATACCGACGTACCCATATTAATTCTTAAATTTTATTTAATGGATAACAATTGAAAAGCTACTATTTAGCAACTGACAAGTCTACCGAGTCGACGTCGGCTTTCAGCCAGACGACGACCGGTCTTGTCTATTTTCATTTTGCTTGCTTTGTGTTTTTCTCTCTATTTCTTTATACACACAGAGGTAAATTGATATAGATACATAGATATGCATATATATATATATATGTATGTATATCACTTTCTATATGCTGTGTTGCTTCTTTCACTGTTACTTGTCGGTTTGGAGTGCGTCTGTTGCTAAGCAACGAAAACAAATCGCATATAGCAGCATAAAATTTTGTTTTAAAAATCGATAAGCTCGCTTTTTGCACTGCTTACGGCAGTTAAGCTGATCGATCGACACTGCTGGAAATTACTTTTTATTTACAAATTTGTTTCTAACACAATAATAGACGGATCTTTTTCCAATGTCTGCAAACTCAGCTAACACTGTTTCAAAATAAGTTTTATTTTTTTTCTTGAAATGTATTTTATTGGAAGATGGAATATTCTCTATTTCTCTGGTCTCTTTTTCATACACTTTTTTCCTCTGGTGACACACATCAATCATTTCAGAACAGTTGACAGGTGCTTTTTACTTTTCTTTTCAATTTTGGCGTTAAAAATAAATTGTTGAAAATAATATTAAAAAGAAAAAATACTTTTAAATGCAAATTGAACATAAGCATCAAGATGGGAATGTACTGATTGGAAAATGTGCGCAGCGGAAAAAAACCCCCTAAGCACCGTCCATGATCCAACAATGGTGAAGCTGAAATAAATTATCATCATTTCAACGATGCAAAGCTTGGTCATTGGAAAATTGAAAATTATTGAAAATGACCATCATTTGAAAAAGCGACAACTGTTTTCTCCATCATATATTACATTTATTTATTTATTTATCCGCTAGTTGTTTTGAACTGAATTGTCCAACGACACGTTTAGTTAAATAAACCACGCTTTCAAACAAGCATTAATAATAATAATACTAAGGCACCATTTCTACTATTCAGTTGTAATAATAATAATGAAAAATAATTTAGCACTGTGTAAACATGTCTTATCGTTTGTACAGAAATATCTCTGCTGGTTGAATATGCTCCGCGTGAAAGATGATAATAATCTTAGATTACGCTGTGGTTAAATTCTGCCTGAGATTAAGCGAAACATGTGTTGAGAGTGGTTTATTCAGCGCACAGTGATTTCAAAGCATGACGAAAAAAGCCAAGCAACAGTAAAAATGAAACAGGCGATGGATATGTGCAATTTTTGAAACTTTTTGAAATAATTTTTGTTGTTGTTGTAAAGACATGAGAAAGCACCGTTCATAATTGAACGTTAGAATATGATGAAAATACATTTTTTAATGAAATTTTTAAAATGACATCATCATCATCAAAATGATAACTTCCCATTTATTACAATTTCAATTGTTAACAGCCTTAGTTATTCATAGAATTAATTCAGCTTTTCTTTTGTTATATGCATCATGACCGAGCTATATAGAAATGACGCAACTAATCCAAATGCGTGCTTGATGACATGTTATTTATTGATTTTTTACTAGATTTGCTTAAAGCTTGAAGTTTTACGTCTGCAGTTAATTAGCTAAACTAAATGAATAAATGCAAAGAGGAAAGCATGATTTAAGGGTGAAAAAAACCTTATTAAATATTGTCCACGGGTGAAGCTTTGTAGTATTATTTGAAATAATTTATTAATGCGCATATTTCCTTTTTACACTTTTTCATTTAAATCTTCAAATTGGAAATAGCCTTTTATTCAAGTGATAAAAGGAATATTTTCTGCAAAATAGGAAAAATTTTAAACGTTTGTACTTGAAAGAAAATGCACAATATGCATTGAATTATGAAATTTAATTTTGATTTTGATGGAGAATTGTATTTTATTTCAACCATCAGTTCGTATCGTGCACTGTGAGAAATTTTCATTTGAATACTGAAAGTTTTGCAACTTTGTTTATTGAAAATTTTTACATTCGAGTATAAAGCATGAAAATTACAATCAGCGTTATAAGAATTGTCAATTGGGTTCGTTGAATGGTAAAATGAATAAGCAGGTGGAAGTTGATTTGAAATCATTGAACCGAAAAATTGTTCACAACAAGTGGGAAATTGTAAAATTCATAAAAATGTACACATATGTTGTGAATTTTCAAATTGTGCTTTTTATCATTGTTTCAAATTTTTGAAAGGAAAAAATAATAATACACAAACACTGTTGTTCAACGAATTATGCAACTATGCATGCAATAGAGAAAGAACTGTGATGGAAAAAGTAAATGATACTTCTTCAAATTGAAACTTATCATGCGGAATTTTTTCACATGCAAGTTATCGAAGAATGTTATAGAATGCAATTTTTTCGTTTCTTTTTCTTTTTTTTTCGAACATTTCTCTTATCGCGTGATGATTGTGAATTTTGATAAGTTCTATTCTGTTGTGTTGAGCTGAACTGAATTTTCTTCAACTGTTATATGATGAAAAAGATACAAAACCCTCGCCAATGCGTCATCATTGTTCATACGAATTTGTTTCTTGTACAATTTCCTAACATTTCGATGTGTTGTAAAGAATTTTCAACAAGAGGCAAAAAATACACTAAAACTGTTAGCTCGAAGCTTTTTTACAATTTTTAGAATCCCATTCAATTTATACATACATACAAATAGCTCTAGCGTAATGTAAAATATATTTAAATGTATCTGCTGTATTGTCGTGTTGATTGGTGCCTATTCACAATTTGATAGATATCCAGTCGAATTTAAATAAGCTGAGTGAAATTTTCAATTCTAGAATTCAATTTTATTACATTGTGCAAACGTTGTTTCGCATTTCAACGTGCATTTTGCATTCAGCTATTCTTTTTCTGCTAACGAACCAACCGGACAACGCCCTAAGTTCACTTATCGTCTGAGCTGATTTTATAATCCTTTGCATGGTGAAAAAAAACAAGAAAGAAAGCAATTTTTCCATTATTGCCTTGGAACATTTTTTCTGAATGTTTCCAACTCAGCTAAGTTTAGAATTTACTAGCTTTTTTTTATTACAACTTAGCTAGCTGAGATAAGCAGTTTTTTCTTTTTTTATTTTCTGATAAGAAACGTCAGTTGTTCGGTTTTTAATTGCTTTTTTAGTTGAAAAAGGTATTCAAAAAAACAAGTATAATTTGAAGCAAAGCCCTTTATTTATTCATTCATTCATTCATTGTTTTTGAACCAATCATCATACCAATCAAAATCAGTTTTTCCAAAAGAGAAAAAAGCAAAGCAGCAGCATCATTCTAAAATCTAATGGCAAAAACGACCCAAGAAATATATAAGATTGATTTGAAAAAGAAAGAAGCGTCGTTAATAATCAGCATCGGGAAGATTTTTGCAAAGCAGAAAAGCATCATCAAAATTTTCCAAAACAACAATGATTGTTGTTGTTGTTGTTGCTTCACCAGCGTGAACCATTGATCGAGTAGATGAAATTGAAACAAGCCAACGGTTCCCCAGTATCACTGTTGTTGATTTCAACCAGCGTACGGTAATTGCCACGCAACGAATTCGGATTGAATGTCTCTGGACTGTCCAACAGATATGTTTCGGTGTGGTTGTGTCGGCCAATTTCAATCGGACAGCCGAACATCTCTTCGGTCAGCAGACAAGCATCTATGCGATAATAATCGCAAGAACCGAACTGCAGCATGCAGGGGACGCGAACCCAGATGGTTTTGGTCACTTGCTTCTCCACACGCACATGAGCGTCTACTTGGCTTGGTATTTTGTCCATTATTTCGAGGTCGATGTGCATTTGCAGTACGTCGGGAAATACCAGAGGCATAGGACCCAGTCGGAACGAATACAAGCGTATAATACGATTCTCGTTGCCACAATCGTATGCGTGGGATGAAGTCGACAACGCCGGCTTGTTGTCAAAGCCCATGACCATCATCAACACCAAACTGCCGAACAGCATCAACGCAAGGCACTTGGACGACATTTTTCAGCAACACTGCAAAAGAAGAGGAAACATTATTAATTCATTTGATCGCAAACAAACAAACATGCATATATATATATATATATATATATATATATATGTAGTTTGTTGGAAATGGGAGATGAAGGAAGAGAGAAAGAAAAGAACTAATAATATCATCCGAGTCAGAGCAAAGTTGAGGGGCAAGAATTCTACAAGCTAGCTAGCTGGCTAGCTAGCGAAGTCAGTTTTCCATGGACCACAGTTCTTTGCGGAAAACGGCGTCCAAACTGAGCGTTCAGTGTTCTGCAACGGCTTGATATTGTAGAGATTTTGGCGATTGCAGCGCCGTTCAAAAACGCTGGTTGGTTACTGGCGACGATTCCTATGGCCGATTGGTGGTTCACTACGGCTAACCAGAATTGTTTTTGGACCGCTAACGCTAAACTGAACTAAACTAACGCCACATCATGGCAAAATGTATCCCGAAATATGCAAACAACACTGATCCGAACTCTAGCATATATGTAGTATAGAAAATTTTGGAAGATGACAAATAACTTTCATCACAATTTGCAAAACCAAATCATCTCACAAATCTTCTACTAACACCTAACCACCTCTACACATACATATAAAACAAAATTTAATAACAATACCAATCTCAATTGATAATTTGTATTAATAATTGATCTTCACCCAGTGATAAATCAACACGAAAAGTTTTCGTATTTATAACAAACAACACATTTTAACAAATTGATCTTACAATTTTATAAATTTAAATGTAAAAAAAATTCAGTTATCGTTTTATTGTAATAACTATTGAGTGTTGAATATTCGGAATCTTATTTTGGTTGCTTGGTAAGAATTTGCAAAAAACAAAACCTACAACAACAAAAATGCAAATCCTGAAAAAGTATTTATTTTCGTTGACATTGTATTTTGTATGTGTGTGTGTGTGTGTGCTTTTACTTTTGTTTTACTGTTCACACTTCTTTTGTTGAAATTTTGAAATTATTTATTTTCCATAATTTGCTTTCTTCAAGTTGATGGACAACTTTGCAAGCATATTTTTTCAAATAATCTTTTCAAACCTTTGATGAAAATTTCTTTCATCATCATAAACAGGAGATACGCCCTATAATTTCTCACGAACCAACCATCCGTACGAACGACACATGACTGCGCTTTCTTTTTTTGTTTAATCTCAGCCGAATTTATAAAAACGTCTAATTTTAACAACACTTGCATTCATTTATTTTATCTTTTGTTCAGCTTTGACATGCTGCACATGTTATATATATATCATATCTCATATATGCTTTTTGTTCACATTTTCAGGGTGTGTCCAAGCAAGCATATCTTTTCAGCAAAAATGTCAATTAATTGATAGCTTTGCATTTTGCAAGCTCGTTTTTCATTTGACAAACAAAAATTTCCCAAACCTTTTCTGACAAAATGTAACTCTGGCACATTTCCGTTCATTTCACTAACGCTAAGCATTGTTGTTATCAGCATTTTTAATCTTTTTCTTATTTCTGCGCTTGAATGTGTTTTTATTTTTCACATAACAGTAATTTTTTTTCGATCTGACTTTACATTTGAGCAAATGGTGAATTGCTTTTAAGTTTTAATTTCTTCGACTATGCAGATGAACACTTGCTTTACTATTTTGTACTAGGTTGAATAAAAGAAACTTAGCCAATTACATTTTTAAAAATAAAATTTGCATAAATGTTGAGCTTATATTGATAAAACAGCACAACTGGTTCATTGTTAGAATTGAGCACGTTTGCGCGTAGTTGTGGACACGTTTTGGCTCGTCTTAAGCCGCCGAAGAAGTATTTTCGGTGAAATTTTGAGCTATGCAAAAAAATAATAATGAAATTGATAAAATTTTGTTATTGTTTTTTTTTTGTAATAAAGGCGTTGTTGTTTTTAATTGCAGAGAATTGCTGTTTGTGTGAAAAAAAATAATAATTCGTGTTGGAAAGAATTAAAGAAGAAAATTAGAATAATGAATACGACGGACAGTTTAATCGGCTTCTGTTGAACGTGTATCAAGCCGGGCCGTTGTCTAGATGCCGAGCAGGCAAGCAAGCACAAGCAAACAAGAAAAGCAAAACAATCTCAACAATATCGCCTACAGCGTATTGCACAAATTTTCAGGGTAAGTTTTTATTTCAACTGTTAGCTGATCACTGTTGCACAGGGGTATTTTTTTTCCCTTTCTTTCTTTCTGTAGTCAGCAGTGCAACATTCAAATTTCTCTTGTCACTTTCGCATCAGCATCAGATAATGCATGAGATAGAAATTTCCATTTTCCACCATCACCCGATTGAATTTGTTATTTCAAGTGATACGTATGTTCACCATTCTTGTTTAGTCTGCTTTTCAATTCAAAATCAACGTAAAGCTCAATTTCATCGTCACTTTAAATTAACTTTTATTAATTCTTCTTCAAATCATTTTGGTACGGTTCTTAGCAAAATAATCATCACAATGCAATTAACAATTTTCGGCCATGTATAAAAAATTTTTTTTGAAAATTCACAAAAAAATCGGACCTACACGATGACAGCCATGGTTGTTGTTGTTGTTGTTGTTGTGTTGGGGCTTTTTCGAGCAATCAATTGATCCATAATAGGTCAACATGTTCACCTTATCTACAGCTAGATGCTTTTGGCGTCCATAATGCGGTGATAACAAATAATACCAGCCTTCAATTTGCTGAAATGAAAAAGAAATTTGAACAAAAATTTTTTTGCACAAGCAGGTTGATATACCTTTGTTTGCAGTATACTTCTCACGCTGAATGCCATGCATCCTAATAAGCCTCCTTTTCTGTAAAATGCAATTTATATAGTTGCATGAAAAAATATTTTATAAAAACAACAGAAAAAATAATAATACTGTGTATTGCAATCTCGATTCCAGACAGAGATGAGTAACCGTTTTCGACTGTCTTCGGGCAAAAGTTCACTAAAAAGTATATGGATGCATTTTGCTATTTTTAATATTCATCTCATAATAACTTACAATGTGACATTTTGATTGAAAACCGGGCTATTGCTTCCTGGCACAATTTCAGATTTATACTGTGTACGTTTCTCTTCGTCTGGCATCAGTGATAGCTGAAATGAGAAGATTTTCTATTATCAATTTAACAACAACAACAAGTATTTCACGATCACAAGCTTACCCTGATATAAGCATTGCAACTTGTCGAACCGGGAGGAGGCTGCAAATTTCTTGCTTCATCGGCTAAACAGAATTATATATATTTTTTAATTTTCTTTATTTTGGTTTTCAAATTTCAACTCACCACATATAGTAAGTAAGCTTCTGTTCAAAATAACCGAAACGTAAAGTTCGCCTAAAAAGGTGTACATTTTAATTTAATAAAAAATGAAAGCAGTTTTTTCTTTTTAAAATATAATTTTCATAATTTTTCATGAAATTGGGTGATTAAACTTTTGAACAAACAAAAAATTCATATCCGGTGAAATAAGTATGAATCTCGAATGAAAAATATTTATCCAAAATTAGAAATTTAAAAATTTTCTGTTTTCAATAATTAAGGCTTCATGTTCGCAGATGGTCAAGCAGTTGTGCAATAATAATAATAATAATAATAATAATAATAATAATAATAATAATAATAATAATAACTGTGTAACAATTATCGTACAAAGGTGAAACTGGGGTGAAGAAAGTTGTCTGTCTACTGGTCACCTGTTGACCACCTGTCGAGAAAGCACGTGGCTAAAGACCGAATAATTGCACTTCGACAGCTGCATCATTTATTTGTATTTGTCGTTCCTTTGCCTTCGGTTCGGTTCACTTTTCATCTGACCGGTGCAGACGTAATTTTTTTGTAAGCTCCAAGCTCCAACCGACTGCGCTAATTGAACGTTTAGCCGGGAACAAGTTGCTTATTTAATTTTTATTTTATATAATACATTGCATAGCTGCAGATGTTTTTTTTCTTCATCATTTTCAGACATCTTCATTCGTTAATAATTAATAATTCGTTAATAAGGCAAAATGCACGGGGGAAAATGAAAAAAATTTTCTCTTGTGATGGAAAACAATTTCGATCAAATATTATTGATTTTCTTTGTCGACCTTGAATATGTCATAATGACCGTATAAATTAGATATTGTCAAGTACAATTTTGCGGGAAATTAAATTTTCAATTTTGAAATAAAAGAAGAAAGAAGAACAAGTCAATTTTTTTTGTACATGTAAATTTGCTTACCGTCACCATTATTATTATTATTATTATTATTGATCGAACGTGGTGGATAAAATTGAATCTCGGTCAAATGATATATATATATATATATTTGGCTTTTTTCGTTTCATCCGTCCTTGGCTAATATGACAAACAGTTGGCGTCACTTTCAACTTAGAGCAATGGCCGGAAAAGCGTTTAAGGAAACAGTGTTTTGACATGGCCGGCTGAATTGAATTATAATCAGGTTTCTTCAGTTTTTCATTTTTCATCATTGATGTGCACGCTTGATTGGATCCATTTTCAAATGTTGAAGTATCAAATGAAGCGGAGCAGGTGCTTCGATGCAAAGTTGAAGAATCTGAGGAAACTGTATCCAAAAATGGCGTGCCTGTCTGCCTGTTTGCTTGAATGATCCGATCAACATGTGGTGCATGTGTGTGTACTTTGGATTTGTCATTTTGTGCCGTCTTATTTTGTGGAACAACTGTTCATTCAGGAGGAAAAGAAGGTAAAAATGATAGATAGCGTCCATTTGGTTCTCTTTTCAATATTGACAACAAGCAACAACAATCAAACAAGCAAGCAAGCAAGCAAGAATAATAAGAGGGCAAAAATTAAAGTATAATAAATAAAATTGCATACCTTTAATGCCGAAAGCTTTCAAACCGGAGACAATTCTTTTCATTTGCGCTTTTTGTTCACACGTTGATGATTGTAGTGATGGTGAATTTGTACCACTAGAACGAGATCCAGTGATCGCACTGTCGGTTGTTGTGCTTGTAGTGGTAGTAGTAGTAGTACTGGTAGCTGTTGATGTTGTGGTCGGTTCCTCTTCAGCAATTGGACCAACACGACGTACTGTAGCAAAGCCGAACTTTGGGTCAGTGCGTGGTCTGGCTGCGACATAGGGGTTAGTTTTGGGAAATTTGTTCGGACTTGGATAATAAGACAACGTTGCGTCACTGCTCGAAGAATAAGTCGAACTGGACGACAACGGTGGTCCAAAATCGTCGCGGAAACTGCCCAACGGACGCCTGGACGAATGTGGAAGTGTTTGATAAGTGCGGGCTATGGTCGGCTGACATTGGGCAGAAGTGCGATCCAGTGGACGTCGTCTGGACTGGCCAGCGCCCATCTTGTTAGCACAGTTCAACTGAGATTCAGTTGAAGACCTCAACGGAACTGGTCTGACGGCGGCGGCTGACCACGCGGACGAAGAGCAGGCGGTATTTGAGGACAGCGACGAAGACGACGACGACGGTAATTCCACTATTGAAACGGTACGTCTCATAATAATAGATATGCATAAATTGTCATACCAGTACCCATCGACCACAAACGGCGGAGCAATTTTTGGAAAAGTGAACTGTAGCAAAATGAAATTGAAATTGATATAAACAATAAGTAAAATCGCCTGGTTGTATGCGAAGCAAGGCAAGTTAAATTATTAAATTGATTGAAACGAACAGAAATGAAAATTTCTCCTTATCCACACCACAGTCACTGGCGCACTGCGTCGGCGCACATCTGTCGTCGTGCTGTTCAAGCCAACTGTTCTTTATTGTCTCAATGGCCAAAGTGCCCCGAATGACAGAAAGGCGACGAATCAAGATTTGCTGATTTGTCAGTGTTGTTGTTTTATTGGCTGGCTGGCTGGCTGTTGGACTGTACTGTGGAGAATATACAGCAGTGTAAAGTTGGTCACGAGAGATATTTTCTAATAAGCGAAAAAATGGGCAAAGGTGAAATAGATAAATAAATAAATATAATAAAGCTAACTAACTAGCTGAAAAAACCGATGAACTCTTTTCACTGGTCGGTCGTTCAACTGACCCTGGTGCCAATTTTTCGATTCGAATGACCGCCAAACACCTGCCTGCCAATCAGCTAACGCCTGACCCAGTTGGATCGGCTTTAATCTTCTCAAATCAAGTAATAAGAATAAAAAGCGGCTCGTTTTCAACTGATGAAATTGAGCTGACCGACCACTTCCGTTCGCAAACAATACTTTTCCCATCATAATTGCAGAAAAACAATTTTCCCCTTCTTTTTTGTTTTCATTATTTTTCTTGATAATTTTTGTCTTTTAAAAATTTATTTTCAATTCGTCTGTCCATTTGGAACAAGTGAACAAAAGAGCAACGCAAATCAGCAGGGGATTGATTCGGTTCGCAATTTCAGTTACAACTGTGTACAGTTTATTGCCAAAATCGATCTTGAACTCCATTTTCGTCCTTGACGTTAATGTTCAAAATTTGGATATTTTTCAAAATTGACTTTTAATTATAAAAAAAAAAAGAAAATTTTTATAACCTGAACAAATTTTCATTCTCATGGCAATTTTCGTGCTTGTCGCACGCACATTTCTCGACATTTGTTCTAGAAAATGCAATTGACTACAATCACCAAAAAAAACACTTATCCGCTTCATTTCCTGCTTACAGTAACTGTAATTGTTTTTTCTTTTGTTTGCATTGTTGGTTAATGTTTTTTTTGAAAAAGGACAATGAGAAAGATAATATCAATTTTTTTTAAAGTAGCCGGAAATTGTTCATTACGCTACGCTACACTTCGGGCTTTTAGTTGTAATTTGTGCATTATTGCACTGTTTTTTAGAAAAAATTACGTAAAACATTCACTTCATTGATCCCGTAATGCGTAACCTTTGTCCTATTGATTTTTGTTTACGGCAGTAGTTTTTCGAGATATTCAAAAAATTATCTTGTGTTGTGTGTAAAAAATTTTATTCCAAATTATTATTTTTTGATTAATTTCATACATGCGTAACAAAAGTGAAAATTTTTCATCGTTTAAAATTTTTTCACGATGCATACTATCCGTTTGGTTGTTTATAATTTACAGTATGAACATTGTGAATTTCTAGTTCGACTATTGCAAATGATACTTCCCTTTTATAAAATGTTAAATATTAAATTAAGAATTATTTTTAATTTTTTGTGCCATTAGCAAAACTGTATATTTGTTTATGATGTCAGAGAAAAAATTGATAGAATCATTTTTTAATTAAAAGATTATAAAAACTGAATAGTTATGAAAATTATTTTGAGAAATATTAAAATTATACGTTTTAGTAGCTATTGTTTGTTAAATTTGAAATTTAATTAAAAAAAGTTTCTATTATTTATGACGGTAATATCAACTGTTGACGTACCAGTCGCATCAATTTACATTACTTTTTACTGTTTGCCCTTGCATTCTTTTTGTACTGTATTTTTGGAGATCATCTTTGATGCACGTCTGTTGGTTTTTGTAAATGCTTTTTCCATTCTGGTTAATCGTCACGTTTGAAATTTTCTAAATTCCATCCCTGCTGATTTTCAGCGTTTTCAATGGAAGGAGAGGTAAGCGCTTACTTCAGTGAAGAGTTGGTCGCCGTTTTGCCAGAGCAGTTGAAAGCGAACTTGCGTTCTGTTGTGTCGAAAATCAAAGCCGACGCAATCACCGATGCCAAAAAACAATACGGTTTGAAATTTTCTAATTCTCAATTATTGGTATTATTTTTCATTGCTATTTCAACAGAATGGACATTTGTTGGAGGCAATTGCAAAGAAGTTCAAAAGTTGAAAACTTTGTTGGATGAAAGTTTGGCCAATGTCGCTCGATTAGAATCCGAAAAGAACGGATGTAGTTTTATATTTAATTTTATTATAAATTATTTGTATGAATATGAATTTGAATGTTTTCAATTCAGTTATCAAGCAGTGGCAAAAATTTGACTCCTGCCAAAAATTGGAAGAGAAGTTAGCAGCTGTAACTGAGCGATTTGTACGTATTTTTTGGAATTTTGAATTCTGTTTTTTTCGTTCCTTCTTTTTTGGATCAAACTTTTATTTCATTGCGTGGAAATTGAAATTTTCAGGAACAAGAAAGGGTGCAGGCTAACAATTTGGAGAAAGCCAATGCAGAGCTCATCGAGTTGATAGATGATAAAGAAATGAAAATTGAAGAATTGGAAAGTAGCTTTGGTTTTTTTGTTCTAAATTTTGTTTTATACGATTTGTGTTCAAATGTTGAAATAATTAATAGATGAAGTTGCTGCGTTGGCCAAAAGTTGCGACGAACAATTTGGAATTAATGTTGGTTTGAGAAAAATGAATGATGATTCGAGTCTGAAAATACAGATATTAGAGGTTTTTTTTAATTTAATGCTTATGTGAAATCTTCACGTGTATTGATATTGGTAAATTGAATTCAAAATTGACAGAACAAAGAGAAATTGATGGAAGATCAGATTGCTGAAATGATGGTGCGGAATGAAAAGCCAATTGTGGAACTTCGCAAAACATTTCACGATCATCTTACAGCTTCTGTATTGTTTGCTTTTTTGTTTTTATTTTTCTTTTTTGTCGCTGATCTACTACTTAACATTTTCTAGGCGAAAAAGGAATACGAACTGAGGGAAATGTTAGCATCGACGGAAAATATGGTCGCACATTTGAAAGCGGTATGCATGCGATACGAAGAAGAGCGAAAGATTCTCCAAGAAGGAAAAGACGATATTGCTATTCAGTTGAGCCGAGTATGTTTGGATATTTTATTTAAATTTTGTACGATGTTTTCACTCACTGGTGGTAAATTGTTTAGGAGCGTGCACAAGCGGAGTCTTTAAAAAATGCAATGACTGAGCTTGAAGAAAAATTTCAACAAACAAATGTAAGTGTGCACAGTCGCATCAGTTTATTTCCTTTTGATCACAATCAATCAATCGGTGTGTTCAGTTCGATTTGTATTCACTTTTTTTGTATTTTATTCTTCGTTTACGTGTACATTTGTTGGTGTATATTTATTTCTATAGGAATCTTTGGCAAAATACGAAACAGTTGCAGGATCACTGTCCGATGAAGTGGAACACTTAACATTCCAGTATAGCCAAAGTACTACACGCTGCTTTGTTCGTTCTGATTGCTTTTATTGTTTATTTTCTATTTAAGAAGTAGAAGAAAAAAATTCACAAATCAAAACGCTGCAGCAGGAGCATGAGAAACAAGATCAGCTCAACGGTAAGCAGTTAGCGTTGTTTGGCTGAATGTGTGTGTGTGTGAATGTGAAATTCAAAATTTTGAGGAAAATAAATATTTTTTGCACAATAAATAAATTGAAATATTTTAAGTAAATTTTTTGTAAACATGTTTTATTATTAAATGAAAAATTATGCAAAAGTCTGTTCGATGAACTTGCTTCTTTACGGTTACTGTATTTTGTAGAGAATGAAATTCAGGCACTGAAGGCGGAACTGAACGGCATGAGTATAAAGATGATCGATTTGAATTTTTTTTTCTGTGATATTTTTACAATTTGTTTCGCCGATTAACAGGGCAAAAAGCTAAGATGCGTGACAGTCGAAGTGGTCAAATGTGTGGCGTTGGTTTGGCGCAGCAAAAGTCATATTTATTAGACGGGCTCGGCAATGGGGTGGAGAGTTATGAAAATGAAAAATTGAATGATTTGCTGTACACTTTGGCCCAGGAACAGAAGACAATGGTTTCGACGTGGAAGCAGTGGAAAGATGAAGCGAAAAAATTGCGCTCAGATATGGAGACGATTTCGAAAGAGAAAAATTGTTTAATTAAAGAGAATCGGCAGTTGGTCGAAAACAATCTGCTTTATATTCAAAAGCTGAATGATATGGTAAGAAAGCTTGACGAAAACGGTCTTCTCACGGAACAGCTCAACGATGAGGTTGGTTATTTTAAGATATGTATATATGCATTTTTTTTGTTTTTGATTTCATTTTCTTAGGTGAAATTGTTGCTTGAGAAAGCAAGACGAGAGGTAGATATGATGCGCGAAAATCAGCATCGGCTGAGAAGATTACACAGTGAAGATGAATTTTCAGAGTATGATGATGTTGTTAAAATTGTTCAAAAAACAAAAATACACTTCTGGGTTATTATTGCTTTAGCTCAGAGGAACGTTTGAGTGGAATTGGTGAATTATTCGAGAGGGAAATGGAAGATAGAATTGACGAAGTCAAAATTGCCAACAGTGCTCCTCTTCCTCCTCCTTCTTCTTCTTCTTCTTCTTCACAATTGCTACAAGTTGCTAACAGTGCTGCATTCACGAATGTCCCAGACAACTCGACCAATGTGCGTAGTGGGATTGTCGTTGACGAAGATTCTTCACCTGGTAAAATTAGAATACAGAAAAAAACAACAGTTCAGATTTTTTTTGACAATTTTTTGCAGTAGTGATGCTGACGAACGAGACCAAGGGTAAATCAGAAAGTGGTAAAGAATCGCTTGGATTGTTGTTGAATCGACTGCGTGAAGAAAATTTTGCGTTGTTGGCGCGAAATTCTGAGCTGGAAACACTGTTGAAGCACGAAGAGGAGCGTTTTCAACTTTTGAACATCAACTTGGAAGCGGAGAAGGCGGCCTTTGCCAACAAGCAGCAGGATTGTCAGAAAATGATAATCACTTTGGCGGAGCAGAATAAGCTGATCGAAGAGATGAAGTGGAAGCTGAATTGTGTCGGAAATACGTCCGCATTGGAGGCGGATTTGAGAGATACCCACAAGTGGATGAGCGAAATGATGTCGAGTGTGAAGCAGGCGTTGGGAAAGTTCGAAATGGCGAACATTGCCGACAATTTGGGCAATTTGCAGAAGAAAATGGAAGCTGAATTGCAAAAAGTGGTCGACAAAGCAGTGCTGCCCGTGAAAGAGGAGAACAGAGCGTTGATCGAGGCGAGAATGAAGATGGTGCAATTTTTGGACAAGGTGACCAAATTGCACAGCAGTGTTCGGGAAAGTTTTGAAAAAGACTGTGCGTCGGTTGAAGCTCGCCTGCATGCCTGCTTGGCGGAGAAGGACAAACTGCAGCAGGATATGGAACGTTGCACAAAGGAGAAAGAGATGTTGAATTGTCGGACGATTCGAGCCGAAGAGGAGTTGGAAGTGTTGCGCATGCGGTTCGACGTGTTCGGGGGTGGGGTCGATTCGCGTTGGTTTGAGGCAGTTTTCAGGAACAAGCATTTGGCGAATGCGAACGGGCCAACCAGTCGTGGAAATGACCACCAAGAAGTGCTGTTGTCGGTGGACGAATTGCAACGGTACAAAACGCTCTGCGAACAACTGCACCAGACGATCATCCAGCCAAGCGTGACTGATTCCCAACGCCAGTGTGAACGTTCAATCGACGAAGAATTGAACCGTTGGCGTAGTGAAGTGGACGATTTGAATGAAAAGCTTCGGTCGATGAAAAGCAAAATCGAAAATTTGGTTGGATCTGTACAAGAACGGGATGTTCGAATTTGTGAACTGCAATTGCGGCTCGATGCGTGTTTGTCAGAAAAGGACAATTGCATGATGCAGTTGGAAAAGTGGCAGGCGGAAGCGGCGGCTTTGTCCGTGGAAAATGGACAATGGAAACAAGAGTTGGACAATTTGAAATTGTGCATGGAAAATGTTTCATCCGAATGCTTGGCTAGCGTGAAAACGGACACGGAAACACTTTTTGAAAAAATTCGAGAAAGTTTGCCCATTGGCGAAGATGAACAACGTCAAGAAGAAAAAAAGCACAACAAGCAAAAGGGAAAATGGAAGCAGCAGCAGCAAGTGGTGGAATTAGAAAGAGAAGAAGAAGAATACGTCGTTGACAGTGATGTTGAGAATGACCATCGTGACAATAGGAATGATTACGACGATGATAATGACGAAATGACGGGGGATATTATGAATATTGACGTGAATGATGATTTGAATGGTGATAATAATGAAAACGACGACGACGATGACTTGGATGCGGATATTGACGTTGACGAGGATGGGGACGAGGACGATGACGACGATGATGATGGATTCGATGATGAAGACGATGAATTGGACGATATGGTGAGATATATGGATGACAATGGTCGAAAGTGGTACGAGCAGCAGATTTACATGAAAGAGTTGCACGTTCGGTTGGCAAATACTGAACGGGCGTTGCAAGAAGCTTCTCAGACGTTGTTGGCCGTGCAGAACGGCACCGACGTGCTGGCAGAGGTGGAACGTGCCGAAGTGGAGACGCCGGAATTGTTGCAAAATTTGCGCTGGGAACGGCAAAAGTTGGAAGAGAAATTGGCCGTTGCCGAAGAAGAAGCGCTGCGCTATAGGACCAAAGCGCAGCTTTTCGAAGACAGTCTGCGCAACGTGACCGAAGCTTTGGAAGAGCGGGAACAGCAGAACGCTTTGGTCGACGCTTTGCGCCAGGAACGCAGCGAGCTGATGTTCCGTTTGAATGTTCTCAAAGAATACGAAGAGGAGAACGCTTTGCTCAAAGACGAGCTGCACAATTTGCAACTGGTCGTTGCCCAAGGGCCCGACGCTTTTCGGTCCGTCTCGGTCGATTTCCAGGAACGGTTGGCCAACTACAAGCGCAGATGCATCGCCAACGAAAAACGTCTGTCGTCGGTCGAACAGCAGCTCGCCGAACTGAAAAGCCGAGCTTCAACTTTGCTGGCTGTACTGGACCAGTCGAGCCCCGTTGACCAGCGACGATCGGTCGATTCACCAACCCAACCCGGCGAAGATTCAATTCAAAATGGGCGTGGCTCCACACTCGCCACTCCAGCTCGGCAGCCCTCACCCCCAACCCACCACCTCAATCGTGAGTGTTGTATCTTTCTTTTTTTTATTTTATTCAATATTTTTTTATTGCACTGTGTTCTGTACATTTGGTTTGCTTTCATTCACAACGTGCTTGGCTTTTTTTTCTTTTTTCTTTTCTTTTCTTTTGTTCTTTTGTTTCTCCTCCATTCTTACTTATATTATTATCGGGGAAAAATTATTTGAGATAAAACATTTTTGTTTTTCTGTACAAGTGTTCAATGAATTTTTTTCTCGTTTATTTATTAGCTTGACCAAAATGCTAAAGAAGAATGCCAGGTATTATTTTTTTTCTTACACGTTATAGTAAGAAACCGTAGCCACTAAGTGACCGTATCTCATCGAAAGTGATATTATTTTCCGTTGTTCCATGTTCAACTTGCAACTTTTCATCTATTTCTTCATTACCACTATTGACAGTGCATTGCTTTTCACGTACGTACGTATTTGTGTATGTATGCCCGACAATTCTATGCATCCGATTGTTAATTATAAAAATTTCTTCTTTTTTTTCCACGCTTAGAATGTTTGTTTGACGTGTAGATATTATAGTTGGTAAACAGTTGAGATGTGCTTTTCAGCGTAGGGAAAATTTCAAACAACGGTTACTATCTCGAAAAATGAGGTCACCAGCGATATTTAGCCATTTAACTTGATTATTAAATGACGTCACGTTGTTTACTGTGGTCGTGAGCTTCACACTTAGCTTCGTCATCAAAACACGATTCGTCTCCGCTGCCCTTGACCGTGCGTGCGCTCGCCTCTGCGACGTTGTTTTCTTTGAATTTTTTATCTTGGTTTTTTGTTTTTGTTTTTTGAATCAGCAGTGCAGTGTTTTCTTCGAATTGAGCAAACTGAAACGACAGTCGACGACTCAGTCACGCGCGCTGACTTTGTGACTTTTCGGCGTTGGGTTAATTTTCAAAATTATGCATGAAAAATTGATTTTTGTTTTTTAATTATTAAAATAAAATTTTACAAATACAGTAGGCGATAGCGAGACCGGATCGGCGTCGGTTTCGTCGACGAACAACAACGCCCCGGCGACCGCCACCGCCTCGTCGTTGCAGGATGTGATTGTCGGCAGTTCGGACGTGCGTGTAAGCAGCAGTCGTGGCAGTTTGCAAAGTGCCGAAACGCTGGCTGGTTTGGCGAAGAAGAAACTGACTACAGGCAGGCGTCGTCATGCTGCTGCGATGGAAATGGCTCCGACGGCTAAACGCATTTGCTGCAGAGAATCTCTGGTTCAAGTGGGCGTTTGATTTTCCCTTAATTTTGTACATGGCTAAACATATATGTATATATATAGTTCGAATGCGATCCATTGATTATTAAATTTTTCTAGTTTGTTTTGTTTTTTTAATTTTACATTTCGTGTGAATTTTCAGGATCCGCAAGTGGTCGGCTCTAGTAGCGTTGATCAGCAGCATCATCGTCATTCAACGGGCGAGCTGGTGTTGACTACGTTTGCGGAAGGCGAGCCGGAAAGTACAGAATTGAACGTCAGCTATTTGGAAGAGACCACCGAAGGCGATGATGATGAGGCACTTTCGCTGGTTTGGCCGGAGGATATTGACGCGGCATTCGGTAAGTGGAAGCTGTTGTTCGTCGTGTGTTGTCGAGATGGTTTTTTAAACATTTTTTTTATTATTGTCATTGTAGACGACTATGAACCGACGACCGTGGACGCGAATGGGCGTGGTGATCAGCCGCAGCCTTCTGGCCAGGCTGTTGAATGTGGCGATGAAACGGAACCGGTACTCGGGTTTGACACAGTGGAAGAAGGTTCTTCTTCACTGTGTTGGTCAAGTGTTTCAGCTTCGGCGGCTAGCACTAGTTTTGCGTTGCCTGGTTACAACATTCAGTCGTCGTCTGCTGCTGTGGGCAGTGGCGAAAGAAGTTCGTCTCGGAATAGAAGAAATTGGGCTTTGGAAGCAGCCAAGCGACTCAAGAAACGATCTATTATGATATTTATGCGATGATATTTTTCAGTTGGCATTGTTTCAAAATTTCAGCTCAACGCAAGCAAGCAGCATTTATTATTATTAATTATTATTATTCTTATTATGCGCACACGGAACACGCCATCGATGCACACACGCACACATTAGAAAAGTTGTATAATAAAGTATTTTTACAGTTGTGTTAAATTGTCTGCTATCGTTTTGTTTAATGGTATATCCATGTGATACATTTACCGTTGTTGTTGTTGTTGTTGTAATTTTGATCTTTTTTTCCCAACGCTACTAAACTAGCATCAAATGATGATAATTTTTGTTCAGGCGTCTTTTGATTGCGAGTGAAAATGGTAATTCATTGTCCAGAAGGGAATAGTTTTTCCATTGCAGAAATTCGAGCTCAGTTGAAGTTGGGTCGTCGATCAGTATGGCTACAGTCGTGTTGTGCAAAGCACGACTTTAGAATGCGGGATGTTTTATTACCGGTATTGATGGGAATAATCAACAAGTGCGTTATGGACAATCAAATTACGTATATATATATATATGTTACGCTTAATGTTGAAAATTGCCTATTATTGATAATAGGTAACCGTTTTGAGCTGCTGATGATATATTGGGAAACCTATCTGGTGAAGTTGTTTGCCACACTGAACACAATGATTTCTGCAGTTTTTTTGCAAACTGTGCAACGACCCTGCGTACTTGGCTGCAGGAAATGTCCACGTGAGCTTCGCAAACTGTTTGGCAAATGGCTACGCGCAAATATCATTACGTTTAGGCCTTAAGATCTGTAGCGGTCTTGCTCGCAGGAGATGAGCTGCAATATCCCTTCTAAATGCCAAATGTGTCATTGCTGATCTGTCAGCATTATGAAGTTCACAAGGAAGTCGCCAAGCAGCTATCACTGTTAGTTGACACTTCTTAGAACAGTTTTCTTCAATCGTTACAAATAGAAATAGAAATAGACGCTTTATCAATGATGCTCATCAAAAGATTGGTTATGGTGGAGAAAAAATAACATTTTGAGAAGCACAGAATAAATGGGTGAGCGTCACACAAGAAGCTTGCCATTTGTTTCTCACGTTTTGTGAAGAATGCCATAAGAAGAGGGCCAGAAAGCTTCCAAAAAGCTTAGTTGTTAAGCCACTGGTTAGTACAAATTTGAGGTCATGAGCCCAGGTGGACTTAATAAATTTCCAAACCATGCCGATGGTGATTTTAAGTATATCATGACATATTTGAATCACTTTAAGAAGTTCCGCATTTTGAGTCCGCTAATGTCAAAACGGACGGAAAAAGTGGCCTCGAAGCTACTCGAAATCTTTTTAACGTTCGGCGCTCCCAGCATTCTGCAATTCGACAACAATCGGGAATTTTCATATGCCATAATTGCGGAACTCAAAACATGTTGGCCAGAGCTGAAGCTTGTTACGGGTAGACCCAGGCATCCTCAGAGCCAAGGTGCGGTTGAGCGCCTAAACGGCGTTGTGCAAGAAGACAAACTGGCAATATGGATGCGAGAAAATGGATGCAAAAGATGGTCAATGGGACTGAAATTTGTTCAATGGCAAATAAATGTTAGCATTCATGAAACAACAGGACAAAGTCCATTCAAGGTGACATTTGGAGAGGAGCCACGAATTGGACTGGAGTCTTACGTCCTGCCAAAATCACTAGTTGATGCAGCGAAAACAGAAGAAGAAATCGAAGAATTTTTGACATCTCATGAAGCCAATGATGAAGATAGCTTGAACAGAGATGGAAAAAACTATGAAGAAAATGAAAGCAATATTATGAAACATTTTTCTGAGACTTTTATAAAAGCACGAAAAGAAGCAGCTTCATGGCAGACTAGAGCAGCAGCAAAAATGACACGATGATCTAAGAAAATATTAATACCGCTCCAAATCGGTCAGAATTGTACGCTGAGAGTGCCAGACGTGGATCGTGGACCCGCGGATCCCAAAAACTTCTTAGTAGTTGTCATGGCAGAATGTGAAGGATTGTACACTGTTGGTTGCAGAGAAAGAAAATTGGCATTTAACTATACAGCTGCAGATTTACAAGTGATATCAGAAAATTTACTATCAATTGATGAAGCACCTGACGCCAAAATGCCTCTTAGAACTGCAGTAACCAAAGCTACGGGCGGCCAAGGATATGTTAAGTGCATGTGTCTATCCGGCTGCCCATCTGGTCGATGCAGTTGCAGCAGAAAAAGAGTACTATGCAATTCTCGTTGTCACCCCGGGAAGTCATGCAATAATATATAAACCTCGTGCGATACATTTGTTTCTGATAATAAATACAAATATCATTAATAAAAGCATTTCAACATACAGCGTGACTCGTAAGCCGTTTTTTTCAATATTAGGCAAATGCTTATTGCCTACTATTAATAATAGGCAGAACGGTTGCCTATTATCAATAATAGGCAATTTTCAACATTAAGCGTAACATATATATATATATATATATATTGCTTTCTAGTGCATATGCATAACGTGTATATTATTTTTTTAGAGAAAAATGCCCAAGACGGCATTTATTATTTATTGGATTTATTGAGCAGGTGCTCAATATATTGAATTTGGCTGGCGTTTCGCTTGGCAAGGAGCACCAGATTGGAATTTTTCAGTTGATCTGGCACTTCTGGGATCACGCGGATGAGGTATGTATTTTTTAAATGTTGTTTTGGTTTTCTTATTTTTGAAATTTCTGTTTTTTAGCAGCTGAGGAGCCGATATTTCAGCTTATTTAGGTCTCTTCTGAAGATCCACGGCAGAAATTGTTTTTTGAATTCTTCCAATGAAGATCCAGTTACGGTAAAA
Organism: Trichinella spiralis; assembly: GCF_000181795.1. Classification (NCBI taxonomy): domain Eukaryota; kingdom Metazoa; phylum Nematoda; class Enoplea; order Trichinellida; family Trichinellidae; genus Trichinella; species Trichinella spiralis. The sequence continues at coordinate 3,783,490 of NW_003526941.1, forward strand.
AAATGCGAACAGTCTTTGATTATTTTCAAATTTTTGAAATTATTGTTTTAACGTGCTTCATTGAAATTAAAAAATTTCAGTCAGCTCAACCCGTTGACCCAGTGGACAGTTGCCCACAAAAGGACTGCTTATTTTTGAAGATGATCTTTGACATGTTTTTGAGTGCAGTCGGAACAATGCCATACGTGTACAAATATTTGACTTCCTTGTTGCGCTTCTCTGGCATAGGAATGGACAGAAAAAGGCTTGATTTGCTTTGGAATAAAATAATGGACGACATGTCGAAGAACAACACCTACGTGAGTGTTTTGTTTTAAATAAAATAAGCGAACAAGCAAATATACTGTTTCCTATGATGGTGGTGCATTTTTTTTTGCAATCTGCAAGCAAAAAATTATTTAAAATCAGTAATGCTTTTTTTCATATTTTTTTCAGGCTGTACATTTTTATGTTGCGTTGGCAGAAGCAGATGTGAGAATGGGTAAGAACTGGTGTCATTTCTGGATCGGCAAACTTCTGCATCACGTGAACAAGAATTATGACGATGCAGCTTCGTGGCATCGCATTTTCACCGTACGTGCTTGTTGTTATTTTTGTCGCTTGTTAAGCAGTTTATTTTTTTAGAAAGTTTTACCGAAATTGTTTAAATTGCGAGATTATCCCAACTGTTGCGAGGCTGTCAAGCACCAAATTGCAAACAATTTTGCAGTAGAACATCGTATGCACATTGTTACTATATTATGCAATCATTGCTAATAAAAATATCGCGTGTATTTTAGTTGCTGATCATTGCGCCATTCTACATTTGTGCCTTGTGAAACATGAACTGTCATTTCGTCTTTCGGGCATGTATTCGGAATATTTTCCTTACCACTTGTTGAATCGAACTTTGCTTTGCGGAAATACGATGGTAAAATTAAAACATTATATACATATATATATTCAGTTTATCTTTTTTTTGTTTCAATGACAGTCGCTTTATATTTATTTTTCAATGTGAATTGTTTCTTTTGCTTTGATGCAGATTGTTGGTGAAGCGTTCGGAATTTTGATTGATAACATAGAATTCGGATCAGTGTGGATCCACTTGCTGCCGACTGCGATGGAATCAGCGGGCTTTTTCGCGCTTTACGCTTCCAAAAGTGATCGCCAATCGATGCTTGCACGTTTGAAAAATGTACGAAATGATTGTACATTTTTTGGTTTTGTTTTATGCAGAAGTTTATTTATTTAAATTTTTTTTTCTTTAGCTGTTGATACGAATTCGATCCATGGTGAATGAAGTTCGCAGAGAGGACAGTGAAGAGGAACACTGTCGTGATTTGGAAATCTTATCCGTATGTTGTTGTTTTTTTCTGGTTATTATATTTTATTATGCATTTTTTTGTATTTTTATTTCAAGAACACGGTGAAAGACTTGTTCGACTTGTCGATATATGTTTTGACTCACTGCATTCAGTATTCGAGTCGACATTTTGCTTTGGAAATGTTGAAAATTTTAGTGGATTTGTCCTTTTTCCAACTGCCGCCGACTGCTGGAGATGATGACAGTACTGAATTGTTTTTTTGTTGTTGTTGTGCTCATATATGCCGTATTATTTATTTATTGTTTGAATTTTGCATCTTTTCTTCTTATTCATTTTTTATTAGGTGTTTGGAAGAGGTTTCAGCTGGAGTGGGATGGAGAGCCTTCAGTAGTTCTTTTCGATTGTCTTGTCGATCGTTTTGAAGAGAATCGAAATTTAGCACTGGAACTGTTTAGAACTGTGCCGTATGAAATTCGGGTCCAATTTAAGGTAATGAGTGATGAAACTTCTTCCAAGAAAAAAAAATGTATAATCATTTTGTTTTTTAATTTCAAGTTACGTGACAATGTTCAATGGATGGACTTTTTGTCCAGCAACAAAATTCTGCATAGCGATGTCGCGTTGACTTTGTTGGAATTTTCCTTCTTTCAAAACAGCGTATCTGCACTGGAGGAGACGGATCGAATTTACGAACAATTTCTGCTCTTGGCGCAAAGGTTGGTCGTGTTCGACGCCAGCATGTGCGAATTTTCCAATTTGATGAATAATAGTAATAATTATTCCATCTTTGGAATTTTCGGCTGTTTCAATGTGATGTTCAAAAAGTTCCATTTACGGTAAAAATTTGTGAAATATATTTTGTACGTGATTTTGAGAGAGTTTAGAGATGAAGAAAAAAGAAGAGAAATTAGTCATAATAATGAATATTAAATTCGTTTTAAAATTTATAGTGACTTAACTCAGTTCAACGGTGGCAGCAGAACTATTTTGGTCGAAGTGTGCAAAGTTGGTGTGCATATTGCTCAGTTGTTGTTGCCGGTGGTGTCGAATAAAGGTCGGCTTGGTGAAGACTTCAGTAAGCTTACCGATACGCGCGCCCATTCTTTGCGCACTCTCTCTCTCTGTTATGTCTGTGTCATTACGACCTTTTTTGCGTTGGATTCAGATTTGAAAAATATTTTCAACACAAATTTTTTATTTATTCTTGTTCTCCTTTGATCTGTGCGTTTTATTTAGATGCTTTGTCATCATCGAGTTGCAACGATTCGATGCAAGAAGAAACAGTTTCAGTTTGGCGCTATTTTAAACAGCTCAGCGAATTTTTGGCTTTGATTTCCGAGATGCTTTTGGAAGGCGGCGATTTTTCACCCGAAGTTGAAGACGACAGCAGTCTCATTCGAATCATTTGTTTCTATTTTCGAACGTTGGTATTCAGCTGTCTTCACTGCGGCGTGTTGGAAACCTCTTCAGATCCGTTCAGACGTTTTTGTCACGCACTACGACGGTCGGAATGTTATTCCACTTATCCGTTGCATTGGATCGATGAAATTATGGTAGAATTTCAAAATGATCAACTCTCATCGAATATTAGCCGAAAAAGTGCCGGTTTGCCGTACTTGATAAGCGGTTGCTTATCAAGCTTGGCCTGTGATTCAGTTGAAGAAGGCATTACGGTGTTGGAATTTGTGATGAATTTGTTGCACGAAAAATGCATCGATAGCGATTCATTAACCACTACAAAGGTTGTCGCTTATTTGTGTTATTCAATAATATATATATGTTTTGTCAATTTATTCCTAACACTCTTGCAGATCCACTGTTGTAACGTGATGCGATTGTTGATTCGTGAAGCACAGTTTCGAGAGGCTTGCCGTCCACATTTGCGTATCGGCATGATCACCGCATTTTATGCGATGGGAGATCAGGATTGGAGCGTGCGCAACTCGGCCAATTATCTGTTTTCTGTTCTGCTTACTCGAATCTTTGGCCCGCCTAAACAACGCAGCCTTAGCACTACTGGTAACTACGACAGCGATGCTACTGTTACGAGCAAGTGCGTGTCTCGTCACACATTTGACCTGTTCAACTTGTATATATATATTTTTTTCATATATCAGGCAATCTGATTTTCATTTTTTTTCAACTTTCTACGGTCTTGACGACATCATGCTCGAATTGTTGGAACAATGCCTCTTGGGCAGTTGGAATCAGAGCAGCATCAGTTCTGCATTTTCGGTATTAACCGTCTTGACACATTTGTATCCGTTCAGATCGCATTATTATCGTGCGGGCTCCTCGAATTCGTCCTCCTGCTCATGCGATGCTCGTTTCAATTATTTGCTGAAATTTTGGTCGCCCGTGTTTCGCATTTTGCTCACTTGTCCAGTGATGCATTTGCGTCAGCTGGCCGCTTCGGCTCTCGTTTCAACAGTTCCCCACGGCAATCTGCTCGCATTGATAGAAACTTCACGACAGTTCATCACGAGCATTCGGACATCATCGCAGAATGCAATCAACGGCTTCTTACAGTTGGTAATAATGTTTTCCTTTCCCCGTCCTCCTTCCCCTTCCCCTTCCATTTTTTCCCGTTGATTTATTCATTTTAATTACTTGATTTTTTTCACTATTCTTTTCCAGGTATACGTTGCGTACAACAAGTACAGTAATGACGAAACATTGTCCAAGGTTATATCGTGTACGTTTCGAGAGAATAAGGAATTTCTAGAGTAAGAGTTGAACGAGAATGATGACGATGATAATAATAAAATAATAATTGGTCATTATTTTTTATATTTTTTCAAGTCTCGATTTGGTGAGAAAAAACTGTTATGAGAATATTTCCATATTGTTGACATTGTTATGTGATGGCGGCATGCCGATTGAAAGTTCGCTGCGAAATATATTTTTCGGTTTGAGTGATTTAGTTGCTCAATCACCAACCGGATGTTCTCTTCGACGTACTTTCGTGCGATGGGCAGTGACAGAGTGGAGCAATATGGAAATAGCTTGGCCGATCATAACGGAAGATGAAAATTTCAGAATAGAATTGTGGACAGTTGTTGAACAGTGTCCAGATTTGGAGATGATTTTTGATTTGGAAAAGATGAATATGATGATCAAGGATTTGATGAACACCACTTCCGAAGCACTTATTCACAAAGTACGTCTTTTGACGACCGATCTGATCAACAACGCTCGGTCGCATGGATGCTTTTCTCCTTTTTTTAGTTCTTTTTATTTTTTTAAATACAATTTCATCTTGAATTTTCGTTTTATGGGCAGGGATTTTTTTCAGACTGTCAGTGTGCTTTACAAGAGGTGTGTTTTATTGCATGAGGTGAAGCATGTCACTGAAGAGTTGTTCTGGATCTCGTTTTCAAGACGTTACGATGCTATGACAAGGTAAACAAAAACATTCGTCGCATCTTTCTATTCGTTAGCTAGCTATCTAGCTGGCTGGCTTTTCGATTTCGTTACAGATGATGAACTGTTTGTTCTTTTGAAAATGTTTTAAAAATACGTTTTTACATTGTTTTGGTTTTTTTTACAGTTTACGAAGCAGGTGTTGCCTGTTTTTGTTCGCTTGCATGTATTTACCGTGCACTGCAGAGTCGAGATGGGTAATGATGATGAAGAAATTGGAAATTTAAATATGTTATATATGTATATATATTGCTGTTTGTTGTTTTCAAATATTTTAGGCGAATAATATCATGGGAAAATTGATCGAATACTTACTGAAGGAGTGTTGCGAAGGAGATGAGGTTGTAGTTGATGAATTCTTGTTCGATGCTTTGACGGTATTTTTTCAAAGAAGAGACCAGATGAAATTGAAATGTATGCAGCTTTGTTCATTTCAAAGCACCATCTTATTACGGGACAGAATAAAATCATTTATATTTTCAGGTGCCAAGCCCTGGTTGATTCTATTGTACATTCTTCTTTTGTCCACTGACTCAGATTCTCGACACCGAGCAGCTCAACTTTGCCACATCCTTCAAGATGAAGGCAGGGCTTGTTTTGATTTCTATTCTAGACATTTCTTCTATCAATCAATCTATGCAAAGCGCTGTTTTTCAAAGCATATTTTCTTAGACAGTTAATTGCTCCGGGTTTCAAAACTTCTTCTAACCGTTTGTTTTTACAGTTTTTTTTATATTAAATTTATACAGCTTTAGTCAGCTTTATATTCAGTACCTGAATTGATGATACATTTGTGCAGGTTCAGAGTTCTTGCCCACGCTTCATTTGAAGTCTATCGGTGAAGTTTCTGCGGCTGAATACATTATCGATCTAATAGGGAAGTTGGACAAGCCGTTGTTACAGAGATTGGTCAAGACTATACTTGCCAGCTTTTGTCGTATTATTGGAGTATGCTGTTTGTTTTGTGATATTTCTTAGGCAAACATGATTAGCGTTTATTATTCAATTCTTTGTTCTTTGCTTTATTATACATTTGTTTGTTTTGTTGTGCAAAAAATTACGAGTGCATGCATGCATTCAAAATCAGAATTTATCTAAATCAATAACAACGAACTGTTTTCAATTTAAGGATCGCGTTGAAAGTGATATAGCAATGCATTCATCTTTCTACAAAGATGATTTAAATAAGTTGTTCGAGCCGGTTTGGGCATTGAATTCTGTGATGCGTTCCTACAATACTGATGTAAATTGAAATCAATACCCAGTGCTCCCACTTTATCACTCTGTGTTGTTTCAGCAGAATAGCATCTTATGGCCTCCCAGTGAAGATGAACGCGAGCCCAGTGCAGTGGGCTATGAGTATGCAAACGTACTTACAGCCTGCTCCCAGCTCATGCAATCCCGAGGTAGACGCCTCGCATTAAACGACCAGTTCATCAGTATTATAATGAAATCATTGAAATGGGTGAGTCTACCTCGGGAACGGTTGGATACTGAATTGACAAGTATACTGCAGTGTTGAGTTGCTTCTTTTATTTGTTCTCTCTATTGTTTGCTGCTATTTTATTTGTTTTTCTTTCAGTTCTCATGATGACCATTTAAGGATACATTTCATTGATTGTTGCATTCACTTTGTTTAATTAATCATCTGTTGGGAAAAGCATTTATTATTATTTTTTTTTATTTTTTTTATTTTTATTTTTTACACGTTTTCAATTTTTTTTCTTTCTTGAATTCACATTCACATGCATACTTACATACAGATATTTGTGTGTCTGTCTGTCTGTCTGTCTGTGTGTGTGTGTGTGTGTAGTATTTATTTGATCGGTACGATAAATCATCATCTCTGCTAAACACGCAGAAAATTGTTGTTGCCGTTTGAAGAGCGATCGTGTCCAGTTGATGATTAATATTTGCTTGTTTACATCTGTGCGCACCCAAGCACACATTATTTTCATGAAAGAAAAAACGTTGTGTTTTGTGCATTGCTAAAATAAGTATGAAATTATCTAGTACAAAATACGAATACAATTGACATGGTCCCACTTGGCAAGTCACGTCCAAAATGGCAAACGCAAAGCGTCATCCACTTGTTTTTTATATTTTTCTTATTTTTTTTATTTTAAATATTTACACTCTGACTTGTTGCAGAAAAACCATAACAAGATGGAAGGAACAGTATATGTAGTATTTCACCGTAAATGCATTCTGCTCCACCAGTATTGGAAAATATTTCACTTTTCTTTTACTTTGGCCCAAATATGGACACTGTTGGTGATTTATTTATTTTCTGTAACACTTATAAATTTGTTTTTAATTTTTCAAGCACCACCCCACTGCACATGCTGCATGTTGTTCTTCTGCTGGTCAAATATTCCAGCTTTCTTCTGGGACTTTTCGAACAGGCAAAGCAAAATCTTAATCGGATAACTTTAACTGTATGTTCTGAACCGTCCAAGCGATAATTGGGAACTCTGGCGAAAATAACAAGTCCAATACCAACCACATTGTCTTCTCTGTCGACAGATAGATACATGTCCAACAATTCTTAGTTCCACTTCGTATTGTATTTTTTGTCAATAATATTATTGCACATGCTGTTAATCGACAATTCTTCCTCTTCTCCAGCGGTAATGGAAAAGTTCAACTGGCACTTGTTGTTCCATCACACAAATGCATTGAAAATCTAAAATTTGCTATTATTATGCAAAATATAATGTGCACAACAAGCGCAACTTTGATGCTACGCAACGAAAGAATCTACACTGTTCTT